>NW_026042312.1:195000-402500 GCF_023856365.1 Brienomyrus brachyistius | reverse complement strand
TAGATGAAACCCTGCATACATCACTATACTAGTGCAATTCAGTACGAAGTGCACTGGCATGATTCGTATGATTCCTGGTTTATTTGGAAAATTTAGGTCCACCATCAGCTAAGTGTTATATTTATGATGCAAATTGATGACACTATTTGGCAGACACAATATCAGACTGAATTTATTTTATAATTTTAAAGGTTTAAATACAGTTCTGGGTGTTGGACATCTTGTTAGCCTTAGAAATCTATAATGCTCCCCCTCAAGAGAGAGTAAACGACTGCAGGGCATTACAAAGGTCCAGAATGGATTTTTCATTTACAGGTGTCTTCTTTGCCTCTCGTGACCAGTATCTCACTCCGGACCAGTGGTGGATCTCGTACTCAGGCACAGAGAATGGGTCCTTCCGCCCCGTGGATTTCCTCATCCCCTCAGCCACAGATTCCCTCCAAGCTGATGGGGTAACTATGGTTGGCAGAACTGGGGTTTGCTGTTCACTGTCATCCGCTTGACATTGATGTACCACTTGCTGAGGCTGAGGATGGTGGTCTTTACGTATCCTCACTGTTAGGCCTCTGCACACCCATTTCTTTTGCTGACCTGTTGCACAGAAACATTTCATAGTAAACTGTAACATGACTACAGCAATTATTTCAATGTTGTTCAGTCAGTGAGAATCATTTACATAGTAGGGACCAGATAAGCAGGAAGGGAGGTGGTGTTGCAGAATATGTAAAAGAAAACTTGCAGGCAAGGGAGCTCACTGATAAAAATATAGCTAGAGAAGCTACAGCGCCCTCCACAGTTATTGGCACCCCTTGTAAATATTTGTGAAAAGGGTTAGAAAAAATGTACATTTTTCTGTAATAGCTTCATCTCACACTGAAAAAGTTAGAAAAATAATGCAGTCATTGGTATAGAGTGTAAAGAGGAGGGGCTGAGGACACACCCTTGAGGGGGTCCAGTGTTGTTGATCACAGTTGCTGATCTGGCTGTGCCTATCCTTACAATCTGTGGTCTATTGCTGAGGAAATTATGGACCCAACGGATGAGAGATGGGGATATGTTCAATTGAAGAAGCTTCTTGATCATCTGGTGGCGTTGAATGATAATAAAAGCGGAACTGGAGTTAATGAAGAGGACAGTAGCGAAGGTGCCTGGAGATTCAAGGTGTTGGAGAAGGGAGTGGAGGAGACATACTACAGTACCCTCTGTTCTGCTTTTCACCCAGGAGGCAAACTGGTATGAGTCCAGCTGCGGTCTGACAGCTGGCTGGATGATATGGAGTATAATTTTCTTTAGGCATTTCATTATTATCGATGTGAGTGCTACTGGCCGGTAATGATTTAGCTCAGAGGGACGAGGTTTCTTAGCACCCGGGACGATGGTAGAAGTTTTCCAAATTGTAGGAATGGTCACCAATCTATATGAGTTTCAGAAGATGGAATGAAGGATGGGAGCTTGTTCTGTGGCGAATAGCTTCAAACTTTAGCTGGTACACGATCAGGCCCGGCGGCCTGGCCAGCTTTGCATCTGCTTAGCTGCTGCCTCACGTCCTGTACAGTAAAGAGAGGGTTTGTAGGATCATCAGAGGGAAGGCCATTGAGCAGCTCCTCACAGACAGCAGAGTAGTCCTGCTTATCGAACATTGTATAGAAGGAGTTTAAGGAGTCAGCAAAAGTTGTAAGATCAGTGCCTATGGGATGAAGGCCATGGTAGGGTATTTGACCAGTGAGTAACCAAAAGGCCTGTTTGGTGTTCATTGTACTGAACTCTTGCTCCAGTCTATTCTTATATTTGAGTTTGGCATTGATTATCTCATTCTTTACTTGTCTACTGAGTGACTGGACAGAAGACCAGTCCTTGCATAGAAATGCTTTGTGTTTTCCTTCAAGCTGTGCTTAACATGGGAAGTAATACTGGGTCTGTAGGTAGGATATCTCCAGACAGTTCTGGTGGGAATATTGGAATAAATACAAAACTTGATGTAGTCTGTAATTACAGAAACTTTATGGTTTTGATCACCCTGGAAAATGTCCCAATCTGTACATGCAAGTGAACCTTATAGTCGTTCAATTGCCTCCTCCGACCAGAGGGTGGCCAGGTGCACATGCGGTTTAATGCGCTTCAGTTCTGGTTTGCAGTGAGGTAGCAGGAAGACAACATTGTTGTCAGAGTGGCCAAGTGGAGGATGTACACGCGCGATGAAGGCATCAGAGATGTTACTGTAACATAAGTCCAGAGTATTAAGCTTCCTAGTGGGAATATCCACATACTGATAAAAAGATGGCAAAACAGCGTTGAGATTATAGTTGTTAAAATCACTCGCAGTAACTCCGGGGCGTCGGGATATCTTGCCGTCATGGAGCTGGCGTCCTCACACACTAGCTCCGCCACTGCCTTGGTGTTGGTGCTTGATGGAATGTAGACACAGCTAATTACTACAGTAGGGAATTCCCGCAGAAGGTAGAAGGGGCGTACAGATAGAATCAGCATCTCTGTCAGGTGTACAAACAATACGGTGTACTTTAATATTCGTGTACCACCGCTCGTTGACAAAGATGCAGACCCTACCACCCCACTTCTTACCTGACTGAGACGTCCTGTCAGTCTGCCAGATCATAAAATTAGAGAGACTAACCTCAGAGTTTGAGATGGTGTCATCAAGCCAGGTTTCAGTCAGGGCAATAACATAGGTGATACCGCTCCACCCGACACTTGGCATGCAATAAGTCCATTTTATTCTGGAGTGAACATACATTAGCCAGTATGATGGGGAGTAGCGGTGGTCTGAAGGGTCGCCTCCCCAGTCTGGAGCGTACACCTCCTTGCCTACCTCTTTTACTCAGGCGAAACTCCAGAGGAAGAGCAACTGCCGGCCTTGAGGTGATAGACGACCGCAGTTGGAGAAGCTCCCCTCTACTGTAGGTGAGTGGATTGTGTCCATTACCTATTGGTTTTATTGCTGAACAGTCGTCGATGATCCAAAGGATTATGAATGTAATCCAGAAAACCTTGTTCAGGTTCGGCATTTCAGGGTTTCATCTATTCCCTTACATAGTCATGTGTGACGTATTGCTGTAATGCAAATGTTTGTTTTTTTTAATTTCCCATTCAAGTAATGTTTGCAGTTAGCTCTTCAGCTAAGTACAAACATTAAATGCCAAAGGCATAGCGGAAATTCGATGAGCGCATTTGACTGAGATCCAGTGATGGATGTCATCTTCTGGACTGTGAGTGTTAATGTCTCGGCACCAAGATGCATTTTACCATAGATTACACAGATCCATTCATGTCACTTTTGCAGGCTTGCTTATAATTTGCTGAGCTTCCATTGTGAGTCAAGTGTCCCGGTCATAAGCTCAGGTCTGCCGGTTGCCCCACTGGCCAAACGCCCACGGCCCTGACTTTCTGAGCTGGATATCGTGGTTTTAAGTCCCATCTGGGGTGATTCTTTTTTTACTTTTCCCTGCTACCTTCTGCTTTGTGATATAATAAATATTGCAATAAGTTTCATCTTCATTTTCAATTAATCAAACTGTATGAAAACTATATTTGCAGCAATTACAGCTTTGCAGTCCTTTGCCATTAGAACTGTCCGTTTATGACAATATTAGGGGAAATTTCAATCCTGCTCTTCCCAGAGGTGGGACTGGCTTGGTATTTTCTCTGACCTCACGGTGAAGCTGGTCTCACATGAGCTTGATAGGCTGGAGATGTGATGATTCTGTAGGCCAGTCAAGCAGGACAGTTCTCTGGATTCCTCATCTTTCACCAGTGTGCTTTGAATCAGCCTTGCTGCTTGATAGAAGTGCTGACCACAGGGGGTGGCATGAGTTGTAAAACAGAGCGGTAACCTTGCTGGTTCATTGCACCTTGTACTCTGTGTAAATCACCCACCTTACCAGCACCAATGCAGTCCCATACCATTTTACTCCCTCTGCCATGCTAGACAGAAGCATGGCAGCTATTCTTTTAAGTTGTGCTTCTAAGGCCAGTGTCACGGGAGATCGCGGGCAGAGCGGCGATCGTGCGGGCAAGCGGGGAATCAGGAAGCAAGCAGGCAGGATTCGGGGCAAACGGGGATTTATCAACCGGAATCGGGGAAGGAGACATCAGACACTGACTAACATCAATGACGGACAAAGGACTCGGGTAAGACACGGACTGAAATACACAGGATTGATTGAAAATAAGCAGACACAGCTGGGTACTGTCACGCCCTCTCAGGCGGAACCCGCCGCCCACTCATCAACAGCTCCGCCCGAGTAGGCAGGGTTCCCCAGGTGTTCCGTATAATCTCTAATGAGAACTCCCAGATAAGCAAGGAGCACAATCAGCTCCTTGCGAAGTATTGTGCCATTACTATGAGCCTTGCCAAGCAACTACTTGTCTCTCGTGGTCCCGCAGTTCCTTCCCTGTTCTGTATTCCTATTGTGCTTGCCTTACCTTGTCTTCTTCCTTTCCCCAGACTCATCCCCGTACCTGACCCCGCTTACCTGCTGATCCCGGCTTCTCCAGTTCCCCTTCCCCTGTGTGGTCGTGTCCTGTGTGCCCGTGTAGGACTGACCTTCCGGCTTTCGACCTCCGCTCATGGCTTACGACCATCCTTCTGGCTTTCGACCTCCGCTCACGGCTTACGACCATCCTTTGCGGATTTCCCTTTTATTGTATAGCTTTCTGCGATCACAATAAACTTTCTGGCTGCGCGCATTTCTGGATCCTCGCCTGATTACTCTGCCTCCGGTCACAGGTACAATCCGGGAAACACACATGGGTAAGCAGGGGGCGTGGCACACAGGAGGAGCCGACGAGCAGGGCATGACAGCCAGCATACAACTTGTATTTTCCCTGTTGAAAAAAAACACTGGTAGAGATGGCACAACGAGGCACTGAAGGTTTGAGCCTTTTTAACCATTGTATTGAAAACTGGTTCACTACTCGAAGACATGGGTGACATATCGTGGTGAAAGTACCACTCCTGACTATATATATACATTTATGAATGCATTTGACTGTGTGTGTGTGTGTGTGTGTGTGTGTGTGTGCGTGCAAACTGACAGACTGAGAAAATGAATTCAGAAGTTTTGTCTTGCTAAAAGTAAATTCTTTTTTAGAGAAAATTAGTCACAAACGAAAACAAAAGAAACTGATGGATTTTTCTGTCTTTTCTTTTAAGAGAAGCAATAATAAAAGAAGACTTAGTTAGTTATTGAATTTGTTATTCTTTATATAATGTGCCATTCTTTGCGGTCCCTTTTGCCAAGTTTAATGCCCTTTCTTGTCAATGACCATCATGAGCCTGGTATCAGTTCACACACACACACACACACACACAAACACACACACACACACACTTACAAGCAGGCAGGACAACCTCCCAGATGCCACTCTGAGAAGTGTAATGTTTGTGATCATGGTTAATCTTATGCTACATTAAGGCCCCATAGTTAACGATGGGGATTAAATCAGGCGATGAAGACAGCCAGGTTACAATTTCATCACCTTCCAAGCTGGTTTTAAGGTGATGTCATGGTCTGTGCCTATTCTTGAAGTTTCAACTTGTGAGCCTTGTGCATTGTATTAAGCTGATGTCTTTGTCAAAGTACGCATGAAAGAAAATAATAGTATTTTACTGGGGAACGAGGATCATGACTACAGACTGTAGTGTGTCTGGCTGTAGTACCAACAGCAAGAAAATCCCAGATAGAAAACTTTAAACCCAAATCTAAGTTTGTTCTTAGGTCCTACAGGCTTGTTGGCTCAGGGTGTCGTGCTCTTAACATCATGGCTGAGCTCTGCATGTGATATGCATGTTCTGCTGCTTGTTTCCTTGTGCCTGTGTGTGTCTGTGTCTGTCAGTGAGTCCTATGATGCACTGACCTTCTTGGCAGAATATTCCCCTTCCTTACAGTATGTCCTATTGTGACTCCCCTATGATCCTGTACTGAATAGATTATAAAATGCATGGACATAATCAAATGCTACATCTTCCTTAACTATTCATTTAAAATTTTTTAAATGATTTATTTTTCCACTTTTACGTTTAGTGGTCACTCCATAACAGCTGTACTTTAACGTGCTGCGCAGTGTCCCTGGATGCTTTGCAGTCCACTGCAAGGCTTGGTCTTGAGGAGTCAATTCATTATGAAATGACTCCCAGTCTGAGCTGCGAGCTAATGCACAATAACCAGAAGCCAGGTAGTGACTCTTGGTTGTTGTAGTTGTTCTCTTCTGACCAGGGAGGTGTTCCACTAAGCAGGATTTCTCAGTTAGCGGAGTTAACTTAAGCTAGAAGTCATGATTGTTCAATAGGAATGCTCCTTACCTCTTACTGGACAATTATGAGTGAGCCAGTGTCTTGTTTAATAAGAGAAAATCTGTATCCATCTTCTGAATTATTCTGAATTATTCTACTCCTAAACAAACAGTTATCCTCAGAGGCAGCATAACATCCTGGTAGCTGCTCAATGCAGCATTGAAAAGCACTACAGAGAGTAATGAGCTCACAGATGTAATGAGCACAGAGCACGCTGCTCTCAGCAGTTGAGGACATAAATTTTTCCCCACAGAATACTCTGCTTGTGTAGTGTTTGTACTTGGCCTGCTACTGAAGGGGCATAAGTGATAATTAAGTGACATGATAATAAAGTGCATTGCTGGGTGTCTCTTTGCCAACCTCGCATGAAACAGTACTGTGATGCAAGACAGGGAGCTCGCACTCCCTCATTCAGAGAAGGGCACAGAGTGCGGCTGTGGAAACCAGCGCATGTGCAAAAAGGGCATTAGAAATTCTCTGCACCCATCGAGACCCATCCTGGCTGGCGGGAAAGCATGGCATGCTGCCCATTTGGCCTCAGTACCCAGTGGACTTCCCAAATTTCCAGTCCTGCCAAAGACTGGTCCTGAAAGAACAGTTGAGCTTGGAATGGCCTAAGGAACTGGAAGCTGTGCAGCCAGGGCACACAAACCATCATCGGCTCAAGGACTATGGAACTTCACAGAATTAAACAAAGAAATGAAATGCATGTTCTGAGCGTGATTTTCTGGTTAGAAAGAGATACCTTAAAGGAAAAGAGAGATTCAGTGTAAAATATATAACAGTTGTTCATAGATCCTCTTACTGTGGTCCTCAGTGAATGGAACATTTCTAATTGTAAATGATTTCTGTTGGAAGCAAAACAGGCAGTTCATAGTGAAAAGGTTGTGCACTTACAGGAAGGCACAAGCACAATGTGTTTTGTTGAACTTACATTATTGTTTTGTCTGGGGTGTAGTGACCTTAAAGGAAGAAATGTTACAGGTAAGGCGTGTGTCATGCCCGGCTCGTCCGCTCCTCGTGTGTGCCACGCCCCCTGATTACCCACGTGTATTTCCCTGATCGTCTCCAGCTTTGTCTAGTTACTTTGATTAGTCCTGTGTATTTAAGTCCTGGTCTCCCCGGTTTCCCTTGTCCGTCATTGATGTTTGTAGGTGTGCTATGTTTTCCAGTCCTCGTTCGCCCATTAAATCCCTGGTTTTGCCCCGACTTCACCTGTCTGCCTGCTATTTCCACGCCTGCCCGCACGATCGCCGCTTCGCCCGACCGCGATCGTGACAGCGTGTCTTTTATAGAATACAGTGCTGCTGCAGGAAGAAGAATACATAAGTAAAGGGGGGATGTTGCGTTCAGTTAGTAATTGTTCTGTTTTCCATATTACTGTATGTCACAAGAGGGTGCTGCAGGCTGTTTTATTCAACTTCAATTCCTATTCCAAGATTCAAGAATGGATAGTTGATCCCAGGCAGCAGTTTTCCAGATTATCAACTTCAAAAACTTAAAAATATGATAGGAAAAAAGTCTTTGTAAAATTAAGAAGTATATAATACTATGAATGACAAGGGGTCTTAATACTTTTCATTTAATTTTATTAACTCAATCTTTTGCTGGCAAGTATACCTTTTAAATTATATACATAACAGTACAACTGCATTATTTGTGTTTTGTATGCACACTTCATACAAAGCAAAAGGTTATGGCAGCTACTTCATTAATAGTGTTTCTTATTGATACTTTACAATTCCGTTCTATTGCCCAACTCCCAAAGGATCATACATTTTTATTAAAACATAGTAGTCTATGGAAATGTCAATACTAATCATACATTTCAGTGACATAACTAAATAGACATATGTTGATACACAGACACAGATAAAAACAATTAAACTCCCTCTATGTGAAAATGACATGTGACACACGTCCTCAATGTTAAAATCCATGAGTGTAAAAAATGACCATCGTTGCTAATGTTATATCTCAGGTCTCAGATTACTTCGTTAAGTGTCAATTAAACTGAAAAAAAAATCACAGAAAAAGGCAAGCTTATTTGCCGACATTTAGTAACCGACAAGCTGATTAAGGAGGACTAAACCTGTACCTGGCTTTCCTGTCAGCTCCTTGGGGATGGCTAATCTTCAAATTTTATTACAAATACTACAACTTTATTTTGTGCCTTGCTTAAAGTAAAATATCTCCAGACTACTAAATACCGCGTTAATGGTGACATTTTTAAATTGATTCGCTTCTTTCGCCTCACTCTCCTCTATGTGACGGGTGGGCGTGGTTGATCTAGCCGGCTCCCGATTGGCGGGTATTCGGTAGCTCCTGTGTCATGTGACTGGTAGTAGCGTAGGCAGCACCACCATAGATTTGAAACCCTGTGTGCCTCCTTGGGCGATACGCGATGTTGGCATGGTAATTGTGAAATAGAGGATTCATAGATATGACTTAGTGAACCGACTATTTTCGAACTGCAACAACATGAGGAATGTTAAAACTAGAAAACAGGGAACCACATTTCACAGGTAAAAAAATCTGCGGTACGGTCAAATAAGATACATAACATGTTTACTAGCCTGTGACACTGACGGGATACTAGCATTAGTTTTTGTTGAGAATACTATGAGCAGTACTACATAAATTTGGCGGGGGGGCAGTAGTGGTGGGCTTGTTTATTTATTCTACATAATTGTAAGATATAAATGCGTTAATTAGTAAAGAAGTTATGGCTAAAAGATCTTTCCATCTACACCCTGACATGTTGCTTGTTTATGTCTAATTACCGCTCCAAGATGGTGGCGCTGCTGACACGTTGTGGAAAAGCGAGATGAGGCATCTAGGCTTTCAAATTCATGAGCACCACGATGTACTTCGTTTAAATGGGAGGTTCACCCCAAAACTATAAAAATATATTTTAGAGGGGTCTTAATGTTATCTATTCATCAAAGTTCTGCTGGGAGTTGTTCAGGTTTGGAAATATCAGCCGTAGAAATGTCGGGCTTCTATCGAAGTATACTACTCGTATCACTGCGCATTAGACACAAGCGCGAGCTCCCTGGCGATATCTGCTACGCAGTGATATTATTGGTGTGTGGAGTCGGGTAGAAGGAAATAGTTCATATATTAAACTGCTCGCGACGAAGTCTGTGGATTTTCTTAACCTGTTCCTGATTTCTGGTAAGAGATATTGCTGTTGAATTTTTCAAATACGTTGTTCTGGCGCTTTAAGTAGTGAAAGCAAAATTGAATCTTATTATATTGCTTATTCATTAATAAGTAGCTATAACATGTATACTGCCCAATGTTTTGATTTAATAAATATTTAAAATTAATAAATATTTCAAAAACACTTCAACATTTAAAATAGTTCATGATTTTCAGGAGCGGTACAGTGGTTAGCACTGTTGCCTCACACCTCTGGGTTCCAGGTTCGAGTCTCCGCCTGGGTCACATGTGTGCGGAGTTTGCATGTTCTCCCCATGTCGTCGTGGGGTTTCCTCTGGGTACTTCGGTTTGCCCCCACATTCCAAAGACATGCTGAGGCTAATTGGACTTGCTAAATTGCCCGTAGGAGAGCATGTGTGAGTGAATGGTGTGTGAGTGTGCTCTGCGATGGGCTGGCCCCCCATCCTGGGTTGATTGATGGATGATTTTCTGGTCACACCGCCCCCTCAGAGCCCACCAATCAGTGACTGTCTCATAGTGTGATGTAATACACAATGTCCGCACCACCCACTTTTCAGTGAGCAGTAAAAACACACCAGCTTGTCTCAGCGGACAGCGGCTCTTATCAGATAAGGGGAAAAGGACGAGATATCAAAAGTAAAAATAAATATATCACATTTGGTTAACATCAAATGAAAACAGCCCTGCAATAATACATTGGATTCTAGGATATCACCTATTAAAAGGGTGAATCTATTCTAGCAGACCATAAAAATCCAATTATGAACAGTGAAAATGGGCATAATTGGTCCCTATAAACGACAGGTTTCTGTCCATGGTGCTGAAAACCAGGATTGGCAGATTTCACATTACAGCGATTCCCCCACTATATCGCGGATTTTCCTCCGACGCCTCACAATTCTCTGCGTATCCCGTACATTGTTTGCGATCCGATTGTTTTCGTTTTGTTCTAAGCCCTACGATGGAAGACGTTGACCATTCAGGAGAAGGTAAAACTTCTGGATGTGCTTCAGGAAGGAAAGCGTTATGCGGACGGCGTTCGCCATTATGGTTTGAATGAATCAACAGTATGCTACATGAAGAAGTATGAAAAGAATATGTAAGAGCCATATATGTTTTTATTTTTATATATTCCATTATGTATATAGAGAGAAAGTTGTGTGTGTGTGTGTATATATATATATATATATATATATATATATATATATATATATATATATATATATTACATATTATTATTTATTTTTATTATTATTATTATGTCACTCATATCCTTAGCCCGACATACTGATATATGTGCTGTTTTAATGAGTTTACATGTGTTTAAAGCATGTGGGAGGGGTATTTTAAGGCTTAAACTTCAAAAAAGATTTATATGATCCTTCTGTATCGTGGATTTTCACCTATCACTGATGGGTCTGGAACGCATCTTCCGCGATCAGGGAGGATCAAATTTACCTTTTTAACCTGATTTAACTTCAACCCTCTTATTTTGTTAACAGAGTGTGCGGGGGGAATACAAAGGATTACAGTGGGTAATAGGTGATTTATATTGACCTTAATTATCACCCAAGTGACTCTGGACAATCAGCTCAATAATGCTTCCCAAACGTTTCTCTCTTTTTCACTAGTTACACTTCATTACACCAAAATCAAGGAAGAATCAAATGTACAAGCACATTATACAAAATATAAGATGTAAACACATAAAAAATATTTTGTAAAAACATTAAAAACAGATTAATATATATTGTGCAATTTGAAACTTTACATTTAGACATCACTTAGAAAATGCAGGTGATGACCAGCCCAACCAGCAGTTCCGTCTGGTTGTACAGAATACCTACTCAATTAAATTTTGAGGTCATGACTAAACTAAATTTCAGCTCTGCCTTTAACATCAGCAGTTAGATGAAACTGATCATTCCAGAGGGAAATACAGTGAAGCCATGAAACATACTAGATGTAAATGTATTAATTTTCACATTCACTTGAGCTCAGTGAATTCAAGCGCGTCATACACTGTAAAAAAAAAAGAATCCACCAAAAAACGGTTTTAAGTTAATGGACTCTTCCTTCAATTTACAAATATTGTATATTCAGTTTTCCACAGTTTCTTAAATGATAGTTTATTTTCATTGTTAATTCTTCATTCTGCCAATGCAGATTTGTATGTTTAATAATTAGTGTTGTTCATAAAAGTACAACAAGTAATTTGAGAATATAGTGATTCACTACATTGATTATTTTTCATAACTCAATGGCCCATAAACATACAGTTATCCATCTGAAGCTGGATTTAAACCAGCAAACTTTGGATTACAAGCCCAAATACTTGAGCTACTGAGCCACACACTTACACTGACTCAGCTTAAGTTGCAGAGACACAGTGGACTTTCTGTTGGATGTCAGACAGAACGGCAAAGGACCCCTCACTAACAGGAACCTAAAACACACAAACACCTGGGAACACTTCAAATGCGTGATCTGACTCTGCAAGGGGAGAACATGTTCATGTGGAGTCTTGGCTTTTCACAATGTTTCATTCCTGCTTATAGCTAAGGTTTTTTTTAGCCGTCGTCACTCTAAGGTTGCCCATTAATGGTTTGGAATTGGGAATGTAAAGCTGTTTTGTTAGCATGTCTGCCTTACAATTCCTTTACTGTAAGTCAAGGCCTGCTGGAGCTCAATTCTGCTTCATGGCGCTTGTATTTACTCTTTATTTTTTATTACATTATGTTTGAGACTAACCCCTTTATCTACCTCTCCATTCCTCCTGTTGAGCTCCATACAGAACTAGTGGAGAAAAGGGGTGCTTGGAGGGGAGACGATATCTCTGGATGCCCACTTAAGAAATATCTGCGTTACCTTCCAATACACCTTCCAAACTTAAGTGGATTGAACATGGGTGCTGTTGAATTAATAAAAAAAATGCACTGTATTAAAATTATTTTGTTTATATAACATAAAATTGAACTATAAACATGAAATTTAAATCTGTTTATATATTGACAAAATAATAATTCAGAATTTTGAACCCTCATTGAACAAAATTAAACCTAATATGGACAAATGGAAAGCATTGAAATTATCCTTATGGGGGGAAGGTTAATGTTACTAAAATGGTTGTGGTGCCTCAAGTTAATTATCTCTCTATGATGCTTCCATTTAATATTCCGCAAAGGATATTTAAGCAGTACGAGAGTATAGTAAAAGATTTTTGTTGGGAAAGAAAAAACCTAGGATTAAAATTACTTCGCCCAGAGACAAGGGAGGTCTAGGATTGCCAGATGTTAGATTATATAGCATGTCATTTGAAATAGCCAAACTCTACTATCACTGGAAGAATGTGAATTCTGATGTGGACTGGATAGCTATCGAGAGCAATTTGGCTTCACTATTTCAACCTCTGCACATTCTGTCACAATGGGGGGACAATATAAGAAACACAAACCCGATAATATCTTTTTCGAGGAATATATGGATCAAAATACATAAGAAGCTTAAAGTATCACATGACATGCAGCCATATTCCTCAATTTGGCACAATCCTCAAATACAAATAGGAAAAAGTATGGAAACAATGGCAACCCAGAGGGGTGAAAACTCTTTGGGATTTATTCGTAAATGGGATGTTTATGTCATAATCAGACTTAAAGAGTAAGTATGATGTAGGAGGAGGAGGGAGTTTTTGGAAGTTTTTGCAACTGAGGCATTGAGTCACAAGTGTTAAAATACAGAAGATGAATGGTCAAGAATACTTTCTAGAGTGGGGAAATATTATAGGGAAGTAAAAGGTACATTTATTCAGTATAAAATTATACACAGATAGTACTGGACATTAGTTAGACTAAATAGAACTGGACTAATTAATACTGATCAGTGTTGGAATTTTAGAAGGCAGGTGGGGGCTTATTTACACATGCTGTGGCAGTGCTCTCAGGTATATCCATTTTGGGGTAGAGTTCTTGGTCTCCTGGACAAATGGCTAGGCTTTACTTTACCCCGCAAACCCGACTCTGTCTGCTAGGAGATAGAGCGGAATTGCCAAAGGGGAATAATAAACAGTTTAAGGCTGTAATGGTGGGACTCATAACTGCCATGAGGGTAATATTAAGGCATTTGAAATCCTCAACAATCCCCAATATAAAGGAATGGACCGATGAGATGATTAAGGCAGCTTCATATGAAAAAATGTTGGACAAACTAAATGGGAAACGAGGTATAATGAAAATGTGGGAATGTTTCTAGGGCCATGTTTTTGAAGGATAAATGGCTGGGAGGTTGAACTAGTGATTGGTCATATTGTTTTATAAATGTGAATGGCTGAAGTGTATTATATGAGACTGCTGTAACTTTTTGGTTAGAAAAATAAGAAAAATTTGAATTACAAAATAAAATGTTCTTAGAAAGTAATTTCATGTAACCACTAGTCTTAAAATTAATTACATCCAACAGTACATTTTTTAGTGTAGGTAAGTAGATGGATCAATAAAATTAAATAATTATTACAAATCACAAATAACTATTACAGTCATGGCCAAAAATATTGGCACCCCTGCACTTGTGTCAAAAAACACACCCCTTCTCCTAGAAAATTGTTGCAATTACAGATGCTTTGGCATTGTCATTAATTTCTCTTGTTGGCACTTGAAGAAAACAAAAAGAGGAAGAAGGAAAAACAGGAATGGGAGACATTCCACGCAAAAGGGCACCTGCCCTTCTCATATTGTCTCAAAAACCCAAAGCCAGTCAGAGTGGTTTGGGGGTGATTGTACACCCAAATAGGCCATTTCATTCATGTTGGTCTTAGTCTTTCTCATGATGGTGGGTAAATCTGGGGTGGCTCTTGTGGTCCTCATATGAGGTCTTTGGTGCACATTAAGTGAGGCAGATACAGGCCACCCATTGTGTACCTCTGTGCAATTTAAATGGGCTTGCAATCTGAAGAGGTGTGAGGTCACAGTGATTTAACACTGGTCCACTTTTTCTTATGGCCTTGAGCCAGGTCATGACAATATCTTGTGTAGCACTAATGACGTAATGGCATCTGCTCATGTTATCTCATAACTTGAAGCTGTTTGTGCAGCACAACCCACACGGCACCAACAAGACATTGAGAACAATCCCAGCAGCCCTCGGCTCTCTTACCCAATGCTGTTATAAGGGGACCAAACTTCTTTAAATTTCGCTTCCACAGTGGCTTTTGAAAAAAATAAGCAAATCACGCAATGCTATTGAAATTATTAAAACATAGAGATTAACAGTCAGATATGTTTTGTGATTTTAAATGAGCAAGTGATATATTGGATATAACATGAATGTATTTCTTATTTCTTTTTTTTTGGGTTTTCTGTGGTGAGAAATGAAAGCTACAGGCATGTAAATATTGCTTCCTGTAGTAACTTGTAAAATGTTCCTCATTGTTAACAATCACATTACATGTGAAGGTGTCAGTCAGTGGAAACGCATAGTGAGGCACGCTGGCCAGCCATTGTATTCGTTCAGGAGCAGCCCATCAAGTAAAGGTTTCAGCACCACGGACAGTGACCTGTGTTAAACTGACCTCAGGTTCCTACATTGGCTCTATGGAATTTTCTGTAAATAATTAAATGCCACTGGCCCCCTACATGCGGAAATGTTTCCCCCTCCCCCAGACTTCTTCAGAGAGCTTTGGAGGACATTGTCTGCACGCTACCAGAGGCAACTAAGAATGTGCTTGAGTTGGGAGGAGGCAGTAGTCCCCATTTTTCCCTCCTGCTGTAGAGGGTCATCGGGAGGAGGTGGGTTTGCTGCTCTCTTTCGTGTCTCTTCAGCAGGTGGCTCTTAGAGATTTGTCTGAGAAAGGTCTGTACCAGGCTTGTGTTAAAGTGCTGCATTTTCGGGCACTGAGTGGACTGGCGGATTCTAGGTGGTCAGGTTTGTTGAGGCCTGGATCTTCCCCGCGGGGATGTTGGAGGTCCCTGTACAAGCCCCCCATTGAGAAGCACATGGTGGATCTTCAGTGGCAGATTGTGCACGGACCACTGGCCACAAACAGACAGGTGATGCACATTGATTCCACAGGGTGGGAATTGGTTTTCTTAGCTAATCTGTTTCTTTAAAACAAAGAAATGGATTGTTTACTCGTGTCTTTTATTCTACATCATAGATAATGCGAACCTTCATATAAGTAAGAGGTAATATTTTGCTCAGTATCAGTTCATGTTCAAATACTTCAGGTTTTTTATTTGACAAAACACATAAAATTGTTCAAATACTTCAGGTTTTTTATTTGACAAAACACATAAAATTGTCATGCAAAGTCATTGATTTATTTTTAAAACTATTGCACTGTGATACATTTAACATCATATTTTCAGTTCTGCCAAATCTCATTTTGACATCTTAGTGGTTTTCCAACGGCTTGTGGTGTCACATGGTGGTCGAAAATGATATTACAGGCTTTTGTTGAAATTTCCTTAAAATTCATCTGGAATGTATTGATTTATGCCATAATTATGCCATTTTGACCCCATTTTGATGTTTTTGAAGAGGTAGACGGGTCCAGTTGGCTGTATTAGTCAGTCTGCTAAGAAACATAGTGCCAACAAGCCCATGGCCCCTTTTCATGTAAAACTTCGTACAGGAGGCTGTTTGTGCAGTTTAGTGCCTTTGTTAGCCTCGGCTCCTGTAAATCATATAAGCACACCCACCACACCCCCAGGAGCATTCCGCGTGCCCCCACCGGCCAACCTGCTTGTCCCCCCCAACCCACAGACAGTCTGTAGTTCTGAAATTTATCCACATGGCTGCTGACCAAGTCTAAGGTAAAATTTCATAAATGAAATTTTCAGTAAAATACATTTTTTTCCTCTAATCTGGGAGACAGTGCACAATTATTGGAGTCGGTCCTAACTCTGTCTTCAATATGTACCCAGCAGGCACCTAGGACTCGTATCTCCCTCTGAGAATCTCTTCTAATGCGCTCAGCAGCAGAAAATCTCCATCCTAGATGAGCCTGCAAAGTTCTGTAGAAGTTAAATATACTTTAGTCAAATAAAGGATGAGACAATTTACTTAAAGCATGATACAGTTCATATTGCTCTTCAGGCTTCGTGATAAAATATTAAAATTATGGAGTACAAAGTTGTACATGCAAAGAATACAATGCAGAGTGGCAGAGCGCCTGGCCCAGAGGGTTTAATGGAATTTATCTTAATGTCTTTATTCTATTTTACTTTAATTTTTACCATATTATTCATTGTATTGTTCTTTCGATTTTATTTCTATTTTATTTTTGCTAATACACCGGATCTGAGTGCCTCATTTTGTTCCCTTCATGTAGAACACGTTTTGTAATGACAAGAAAACATCCTTATCCTCATCTAAATCACACTGTCTAACTACTAACCTGTTTAAATAATATAATTGGATCTCAAAGGTTAATTGTCACTCAATTACCCCCTCAGCCCAACAGTACCACAAACACCCAACATGCACGGAAATTTTCTCCTAAGTTGTTTTCCCTGCCTGGAACAATACCACAGCAGTCACATGGACTGATGTTTCAAAACATTTCAGAATCCTTGCATTGAAACTTGAGGTCTTTAGGAGGGATCAGTCCTGGGTGGCAAAGTTGCCATCACAAAGGTTTTTGATTAAGGGATTCATGATGCCAGGTAGCCATCTTTCACAAGCTGGTGGGCTGTGCCACTGATGCGTTTGCTTTGGTTTTATATGTCTGTCCTGGTTTGTGTTCTTGCCACTTCAGGTTCCCTGGTTTTGGTCTACATTCCTCGGTCCTCTGCTGTGGAGTCTACCTTCTGCTCTACCTCATTCTGGAGCCGCCCATCCAGTCAGCGGCCCATGTCCCCCTGGTTCCCTGTTTCCAGAGGTTGGTCTGCTAGTCTCTGGGGCCAGGGGGCAGAAATCTGCCATGTTGGATGGGTGGCCCAGGTTGGGGTGCTCCATCATAGACTGGTACATGAAGGAATATAAATGGTTTTTAACCAGTATGTACCGAGTGTGCGTCGTGACGAAAAGAATGTCATGGGAACATTTAGGACTGACTGCAGTATTAGTTCAAAGCATGATTGTGTTTTTCTTAATTTTTATTGATTTATTTTTGGATTATTAATTTTTTTAAGTAACTTCATTCAGTTAAAAGGGGTTTGTCCATTTGCTTTAGCAGAAGTTCGTGTAAGTATGATGTTCACCTTCCTTTTTCATAGTCTAGTCTTTGCCAAGTTTTATGCTTATTTCCCCTGATTAAGTTAATCTGACGTGTGTTTAGGAGGGTCATACAGGCTTTTTGTTTGTAATGGAAGCACAGGGTCTGTACTTGCAGCTTATTTGCCATGCTAATGGAAGCATTTTACCTTCCTCTCTAATCTCTTTTTTTCTTGGCTCTCACTGCAGTCTCCTCTATGCCAGGGTTTCTCAACCCAGTCCTTGGACCCCACTGCAAAGATCCACAGTTTTGCTCTGTCCAAGCTCTCAGCACAGCAGTAAAAGGTGACTGTTTGGTTCATGCATGCAGGGATCTGGGACAGAGCAAAAACGTGGAGCTGTCTGGTGGGCTGAGGAATGAGTTTAGAAATGCTGCTGTATGAAGTATTAAACCATTTGACCGGTTGGATAAATGTTAAAATGTTTTCTCAAAATATAAAAAGAGATAATCTTCTGTTTTGCGTCTCATTACAAGCAAACTTGTTTTTTGTTTTTATGTCACTCTAGTATTTGATATTTAATTTTCAGTCTTCTGGCAATATAATCTGGTGAATGGGGAAAGACTTCCAGCAGGGGCTCCGGTTTCCTCCCACAGTCCAAAAGTGCGCAGGGTAGGTTAATTGGCAAATCTGAGTTGTGAGTGTTTGCGCCCTGCAGAGTGTTGACTCCTGCCCAGGGTTGGTTCCTGCCTACGCCTGTTGTTCCAAGGACAGGCTCCGGTCCCCCCCGCGACCTCAGTTTGGCTTGCAGTCTCCCCGCTTGATTTTCTTTGGTTTACGTCTTCACTAGCCCCCTTGTTGCTTTGACTTGTGTGTAAGTTATGTATGTGTGATTGTATTGCTGTGTAGGCAGTGACTGCTATTTTGTTTTGCAAGTGTGTGTTGGACTCTGTTTATTTGGTCAGGGAGTGAGGTGGAGTGTTTGTCTTTTGGTTTCCTTTTCTTTTGCACTTAGGTGAGATTAGCTGTGGGTCGCACTTGATAGTTGGGGATTTTGTTTGTTATTTTGGCTGTGGTCAGTCCCAAAGTCTTTTGCACCGGGTTATTTGTTCAGTGTCAGTATTATACATGGAAAAAAAATGAAAATACAAAAAATATCCCTTTGTCCACTGGTGTTCCCTACTTGCCCTCACCCTGTTTGTCCCTTTATCCCATTCCCCTTTCCCGTGAATACTGTTACACTCCAACCCTAGACAGGATATCAAAACAGCATCTTACCTATCGTTTTAAAAGAGATGAGGGATATTAATCATTGACCTTTATCTTTGCTATTTCAGAAATCCGTATCTGCTACCTTGTGACTGGAAGTATACACTGTAAAAAAAAGGCAAAATTTGTCACAGTTTTAAACCATTTTATATTAGCCAATTTGACTACAGTATAATTATTTTTTTCCTCTTATGTTAAATGACAGAAAAGTTTTTATCAAAACTACATTGCATAACTGGCATCGTAGTACTGATTAGCACCGATTCAGGCATCCCGATGAACAAATATGAAATTCATTTAAACTGTGGTACCTTAAATCCGTCAAGTTACCCCGATAAGCCAGTAACCCTGATTCGTAGTACAGGCCACTGATCGGTGTAAACGTATTGTTTAAACGGCGCTGTTGCATTACCAGGGTGAGACGTTGACTTGTTGGTTAGCTATAAAAACAGATGTTAGTGCAACTCCACGTTAATGGTGCGGTCATCATGGCTTATAAATGCTTATTATCGTTCATCATTGTTTGTGTCAGTAACGATAACATAAACACGGGTAGGCACCAGGAGAACATCATTGGCTCTTGCATCGATTACTTTTCCCGTAACACCCTTTAGATTGTTTCCCTGAAGGGCAGCAAACCGACAATTTCGCTGTGATTGAGCTGATCACGTGTGCATGGGGAGGGAATGCGGACCACATGACCTTCCCGGCGAGCTCAGCGCATCCAGCATCGCTTCGCAAATACAATCAAAATGTTTTATCTTTATTCACACTTTCTATCTTTATTCATTATCTCTACGATCTCACTGCTGGACGAATGCCTGGCATTCAGAGCATTCTTTATTAGCCATTTGCCTTTGGATGCAGTTTATTTGCATGCCCCAAAGCTTCCAGGCATCAGTAATTGCTTCCCACGTTACTCCGGTCCTGGGGTCTTCTGTAACTGCCCTTTGGGATTACATATATTCAGCATATGCTTTTGTCCGAAGTGAGGAGAGTTTGGGGTCAGAGCACTTGGGTCTAAGGGACTTGCTCAAGGGCTTAACAATGTTACGATTACTCTGCCATGGGAGTTGAACCAACAACCAAACTGGCAGAGATGGCCAACCTGCTGAGCTCCACACCCGCTGACGATCTCCTTTTCCTGTCTGCTGCAGTCTCCATGGACCTGAGTCCAGAGAAGCACTCTGAACTTGAGGACATCCGGCTGAGGAAAGGAGCCCTTCTGCTGGAGATCCAGAGGCTGCGGGAGATGCTGAGAGAGGCCCTCATGGAAGTGGAGGGCCTTGAATCCAGCACCAAACGCAGCCAAATCTTAGAAAAGAATAGGCATGTCGCCATGGGAAGAAAGAAATTCAACATGGACCCTAAGAAGGGTATCCTGTTCATGGTACAAAACAATCTTCTCCGGCACACGTCTGAGGACATCGCCCAGCTCCTATACAAGGGAGAGGGGCTGAACAAAACAGCCATTGGGGATTACCTGGGTGAGAGAGACGACTTCAATATCCAAGTCCTCCAAACATTTCTTGGGCTTCATGAATTCGCAGGGTTCAACCTGGTACAGGCTCTCAGGCAGTTCCTCTGGAGTTTCCGTCTGCCAGGAGAAGCACAAAAGATTGACAGGATGATGGAGGCCTTTGCGCAGAGGTACTGTCAATGTAATCCTGGAGTCTTCCAAAACATTGACACCTGCTATGTACTTTCATTTTCCATAATCATGCTAAACACTAGCCTTCATAATCCAAATGTGTGAGACAAGCCCAGTGTGGACAGGTTCATCTCCATGAATCGAGGAATCAATGATGGAGGCAACCTGCCAGATGAACTCCTCCGAAATCTTTATAAGAGCATAAAGAATGAGCCATTCAAGATTCCTGAAGACAATGGGAACAATGCCTTCTTCAACCCTGACAGAGAGGGTTGGCTCTTCAAAATGGGAGGAGGACGGGTGAAAACATGGAAAAGGCGGTGGTTCATCCTGATGGATAACTGCCTTTACTACTTTAAACATACTACGGATAAGAAACCCAGGGTGATCATTCCGCTGTAGAATCTGAGCATCCGTGAGGTGAAGGATCTCAGGAAGCCTAACTGCTTTGAACTGTACATCCCTAACAACAGCAGACAGCTGATGAAAGCCTGCAAAATGGAGGCGGACGGCCGCCTGGTAGAGGGCAATCATGTGGTGTACCGCATCTCGGCGCCAACCCCTGAGGAGAAGGACAAGTGGATACAGAGCATCACTGCTGCTGTGAGCACTGACCCTTTTTATGAGATGCTGGCAGTAAGAAAAATACGGCTGAATAAATAAATAACGATAAAGACTGTGTGAATATGGTTGGATGTGCTATTGCAGAAAGTATTTATTTCAGAACAAGGAACTTTGCACAAAGTAATGTTTAACCTTAAGGTAGCATGACCGAATTCCAGGTTTTGTTTTGATGCGACTTATTGTTCACTACAGATTTTATCATCGAAATGCCCTGTCCTTTTTTTGTATAAATGTGAAATTAAATGTTATTTGCACTGTATTGCTGATATTTATGTCAGAGTACCTTTTTTTCTGAGAATCCACACTGCTGTAAATTTGCATTAACATGATTAGGATTGGGATGGAAAAATTATTTTCCATCTTAACCCATATTCTAAGCATATTGATTTCTGTTGTAAATTTTACTTTTACAGCAGTATGATTTAAGACACTAACAGCAATTTTTCAACCAGTAATTGTTAATGTGATAGGAATTGCATTCAACAGCAAATGCGTTCAACTTAACCAAATGTATAAATCTTACATATTCTGATAATTTGACATTCCCCCGACGTCTGTGTGATGTATTTCAGCAACAACACGCAGTTAATGAGATCACTATGCGGAATTTAGCCGACTGTTATTATACTGATTAGGATATATCACTGTTAGGAGAAAGCGCCGTAGCTTTCACTCCTACAATCTAGTTATGTTGGAGAAAGCGCCGTAGCTTTCACTCCTACAATCTCCTGTGTGAGGAAGCGCCGCAGCTTACCACTCACACACTTCCACTTCTAGGACCCAGGAATAACGAGACAGCACACGTCTTTCTGTTTTACTTGCGCAAGGGTGCCCACTTCAGGTGCAACAGACAGTATCTGCGCCTCTGTTGAGTGTCACACCGGACAGTCCCTTGGCTTCTTTATTTATAGGGTAGGGGAGGGGTTACATGGGTCTTGTCTTTAAACTAGTCAATGCTGTGTGAGGCCTCCGTGAAACAGGGTTAATACAAAGCATTACATTTCTCAAGGTGGGCCCCCTGCTATGTTGACAGAATCTGTTTCCTTTCTCAAGGTCTCTTATTCCTGCTTCACAATCTGGTAGGCCCCTGTGAGGACATCTTGTCTGCAACCCTTTCTGGGCCATGGGTTAGATGTTAAGGGTTGCACGTACACATATAGGAGGATAATAATATTATAAAATACACAGATACACTCTAACAGTCCCTCCTGTTTATCATGTTAATTATACATTTGCTGTGATATAAAAAGAGACAAGGGTGTAGCATCTCTAAACTTCGGGACAGGGCCATGCCGGTGTGGATTTCGGCCCGTCCGTCATGGTGCGTCATGCATCCACCCCTGCTCCTCTTCATCTGCATCTGTTTCCATGTTTTGGGTGAGGGACAAAAACATATTCTCCTGGGCTCGGAAAGCAGAGCTCAGGGCAGAATTAATCATTATACGAAAACAAGGTATCACTGTGATACAACAACAGAAGAACATCACAAAGAATGCAAAAAATGGTATACTCAATTTGAGTAATATGGACCACCAAGCCCCGGTAGTGAACCAGGACATCCAATAGTCATTCTGCGTCCTTGTGTCGGTGGTCGTAGCAATTTGCAAGTCCTTCAGCCTTTGCATTGCCTTAGTCATGTTGGGTGAATGCACATTATCAGGAATGTATGTACAACAGGTTTGGTTCAACAGCACGCACACTCCTCCTTGCGCTGCAGTGAGGAGATCTAGCGCCATGCGATTCTGTATCACCATTTGCCTGGTTATATCTAGTTCTTCATTTTGTTGTTGATCTATGATAACAGAGGTGTTCATGAAAAGACCTAGCCTATAGGCTAGGGTTTCAGTACGGAGTAGCAACTTTCTAACACCCACATTGGGAAAGAGGGAGAGCGTCACTTTCCCTCCTGTGGTCCAGAGTTTTTGGTCTGCGGGGACATCTGTTCCCCACACACTGTCATGTGGTTCAACCGAGACGTGTCGTTTCTTACGCGAGTTCTGTTCTTGGGGTACTATTACAAACGTATGGTCTGATACAAAGATGGGTGTGCATACTCCGAACCAATTGGGTGGCAACACAAAATATGCTCTGTTTCCACATAGCCAGGCCACTCCTTGCACCCAGTAAGTACCATTGCTGGTGTCTGACAACCTGCTTGGGGCGCCTTCTCCTGAAATGAATATCTGATTACAATTTGTGGTGTTCCCCATAAGGCGAGTCCCGTTCATTTGATTAAAACATATAGTGTGATTAAAAGTTGCTGGGTCGCGATTCATTAGAACAGAAAAGGGGAACGTAACATTGGTTTTTTGTCACATTGTAATTTATCCAAAATAATCGGTCACATGTGCCATTGCGTAGGCCGGGAGCATATGTGTCTGTGTCATTTATCTTTATGCCAGAATGTTGATATCCGACCCCACCGAATGAAGAAGCACACTTAGCCTGTGATATGTTCATGGTAGCCCCATATAGGGTCGGTCCTTCGCTGTGGTGTGGCATGACAGAACAAACGTAGCAGTTAGTCAAATTCTTATTGGATACCACATCATATACATATCGATACCAATAGTTCCGTAGGAATGGATGGGTTTCGTCTCCTTTTATGCTAGTGAGGTGCACTCCGTCCGGAGTCCACCTTTTCCTCTCCTGCACCTCAGTGTCTGGTACCAGCCATAGAATCAACATTACTATAAGACAGAAAAGACTTCCCAATATTCCCTTAGCCCACCACGGACACCCTACCAGAGCCATCCTAAAGGAGTACAGTTCAGCTATTTTCTTCACCGGGTTGAGACAACGAAAACCTATTGTTTCTTCGTGCCTTTGTAGCGGACTTCCACTGTTACTCCGCGAGTGAGGCGTCTGGTAAGGGCAGAATGAGCAGTGGGACACCAGGCATTTGGCAACTGTGATTGCATCGCAATGGTTTACTGGGTATATCTCTACCCACTTTGAAAAAGTGTCTATTATCACTAGGCAGTATTTCACTCCCTGTGACCATGTTAATTCCACAAAGTCCATATGTATTGCCTGAAACGGTTGTGTAGGGTTAGGGAATTGGCCTCGTTTGAGTCTTAGATTGCCCTGCGCATTATGTTTACAACATATAAGGCATGCTCTACAGTAGTTTTTTGCAAAATTGGAAAAATTTATAGTGTAAAAATGTTGTTGTATTATATGTACCATCCCTCCTGTTGAGACATGGGTTACCCCATGACTCACAACCGCGGCGGGTGGGATGCCTTTCAGAGCGGCTGCCCTATCTTCTGCTGTCCAGGGGCGGTATACTAATATTGTGGCTGGTGGGGCCTGGCCCTCTTCACCTGGGGCTGTACGGGGATTTGCAACCTCTACCATGGGAGCAAGCAATTCGGATTCATCTTCGGACTCCGATCGGTGCCTGTTGTGCAGAACTAGCCTACTATTACTGATTGGTGAGAGAGGTGTGGCCGCTGTGGTACATCCAATGAAGATGCCAAGAGTATATTCTCCAGAACTTTTAATAAAGGCTTGGAACAAGGGCTCTGTACTAGTATGTGTGTGTGTGTGGTCCTGAAAGTAGAAATAACAAAAATAGAATAAAGAATATAAATCCGTTATACATACAGAGTCCAGTATCAAATAAACAGTTCACAATATTACCTTCAACATTGTCTTACGGTAACTTTAAGCGGCCATCCCGCAAGTTTAATAGAATAAACAATCATAATACACAAAGTAATATAAATAAGATTTGTTGAGATAAATAAGTATGTAAATATAAACCATTTAAAAATAAACATAGGCATTGCATGACATCCGAGGTAAATGAAACATAAATCTACGCAGCAAGTTAGAAAATAAAACGTTCGCCGCACTTAAGGGGCTTATTTATGATTAACTGTATATAATATCCCAACATAAACACTCTTGTACAATGCACATGTAGAAACTTACGGGTATCTGAACGCACACAATCAAAGATTCCCAGCGCGGTATATCGCTCCCTTCCCGATATGACTAAACCCACGTTCTAAAAGAAGAAAAGGAAAAACATGGCGGGGATAACGTCCAGTTTACGCTTGCCTCAGTCAGAGTCCCTATTGGTCACGTGTGTCTGGCGAAGTCGTCCAATGAGAGCAGGAACTGGGCGGGACTCTGGGGAGTCTGAGCATAACAGGCAGACTAAACCCGCAGCCCTTTAGCACAGCCGCCCCCAAATTTGCATTGTCAAATTTGTATAATTCAGAAGGGGCTGTCCGGGTCTGAAGTTGTGTCTGGAATAGCAGGGAGAGGGATAAGTCGAGCAACAGGCCTGGTGTAATTGTGATCCTTCACTTGAACATCCGCTGTTCGGACTCGTCCGTCCACTCCTGGGATGACCTTGGTAACACGGCCTATTGGCCAGAGTGCTCTTGGCAGGTGCGGGTCCATTATCAAAACTACTGTACCCAGCTGCAGTGGGGGGGCATCCCTTTGCCACTTAGAACGAGTCTGGAGTGCGGGGAGATAATATTTAATGAAATGAACCCAGAACTGATCTGCAAGAACCTGTGAGTGCTTCCAGCGACGGCGGCTTAGTAGCTCTGCTTCAGTGTACACTGCCTGAGGCAATGACGGGTCAAGCCGCCCCATCAACAGAAGGTTTGGGGTAACTGGATCAGGATCAGCAATATCGGTTGATACATAGCCTAGTGGCTTGGAATTTAGAATCCCTTCCACTTCAACTAAAACCGTTCTTAGGACCTCTTCTGTAACTGTTTGGGCTTGCACTGTGGTATATAATGCGGCCTTGACCGACCTGATCTCTCGTTCCCAGACCCCTCCAAAGTGAGGTGCGCCAGGGGGATTGAATCGGAATTTGATCTGGTGCTTAGCTAATTGCTGTTGTAGTATGGGGTGCAATGACTGAAATGTCTGATGGAGCTCTCTCTCACCTCCTTTAAAGTTCGTGCCCTGATCCGATAAGAGTTCTGCTGGTTTTCCTCTTCGGGCAATAAATCGGCGAAGGCCCATTAAAAATGAGTCGGTGTCCAAGTTGGATAAAATATCTACGTGGACAGCTCTAGTGGTCAGACATTTGAACAATATCCCCCAACGTTTCTCGTTGCGCCTCCCAATCCGTACCATGAAGGGCCCAAAGCAGTCCACGCCTGTTGAAAAAAAGGGGGGCTTTAACAACCGCAGCCGTGCAGGGGGTAGGTCTGCCATCTTAGGTACAGTTGGGCTCGCTCGCCATCTCTGACAGTCGGGGCAAGAACGTTGATGCCGCTTAACAGCATCTCGTCCGTGTAAGATCCAGTATTTCCGCCGATGCTCTGCAAAGAGACGTTCTGCACCTGGATGTTTAAGGCTTTTGTCTGTGTCCTGGATTATCAACTTAGTGATTTTGTGGGCTGGATCCAAGACTATTGGGTGAATGGCATCACGTTCGAGCTGATCACTGTGGCGGAGCCTACCTCCTACACGGATCAACCGCACTGCTGCATCATATTCTGGTGCTAGTGTGACCAGCCGACTAGTAGAGGATACCAGTTTCCCTGCTGCCAGGTAGGTGTAATCATCAATGAAGCTGTCCAACTGAGCTTGCCTAAGAATTTCTCTCTCTGCTGCTTGATAGTCTTCAGCGGAAGGACCAGGATGATTACCTGCCGCCCCGTGGTGGGATAAGGCGACTGCCTCGACCAGACTCCTGAAGGAGGAAAACTGCTCATAATCTGGCAATGGGGGGTTAGTAATTACCTTGGTTAGACCAATGCAGGTGGGTTTCCGTAGTTCAGTCCAATCTCCCTGACCACCTGTAGCTGGTTTGGTGGGCCAACGGTTTCTTCCTGCCAGGTCCCTCAAGGTCTTCCCTCTGGTTATGTCGTCTGCTGGGTTACTGGCCGAATCAACATAACGCCAGGCTCCAGCATCTGTCAGCTCCTGGATTTCTGCCACTCTGGTGCCGACAAACACTTTAAACTGGCACGAATCAGACTGGAGCCAGGTGAGCACGGTCGTGGAATCAGTCCAGAGAATCACATCGTGTATAGTTATGGTAAGTTCCTTCAACAGAAGTGCTGCTAGTTGGCTGCCCGTCAATGCAGCGCACAGCTCTAATCGTGGCATTGATAGCTGACGCTTGGGGGCCACCCTTGATCGTGCAGTCAGGAATGCCACTTCCACTTGTCCCTTGGTACCTTCACTCCGTAGGTAAGCAACAGAGCCGTATGCTCGCTCCGAAGCGTCACAGAAGATGTGTATAGTTTGGTGACTACTGGAACGGTCGATTGCAGGGCTTACATAACAGCGAGGCAGGGTTACCTGTGGGAGATGCTGAAGCTCTTCTACCCATGCCGACCATGCCTGGAGGGCATCATCTGGCAGGGATGGGTCATCCCATTCTCTCTGCTTACTCCACAGGTGCTGCACCAAAGTCTTGGCCCTAGTGGTAAAGGGGATAAGGAAGCCTAAAGGGTCATACAGACTGGCCAGCACTCGGTATATATTTCTCATAGTAAGGATGGGATATTCCACCAGGCGACATTTGTATCCTAGGGTGTCAGAATGACATGACCAGCGAAGTCCCAAGGCTTGCTCTTGAGGGTCTGCCCCTGACCCATTAAGCCACAGCACACTGTTGCCTGACCTTAATTCCTTTGGCAAATGATTAATGACCTCAGGAGTGTTACTAGCCCACTGACGAAGTTCAAACCCGCCTGCAGCTAGCACTGCTTGCAACTGGTCGACTAAGTGTTTGGCTATATCTTTGGAGGGCAGGCTCTTCAGGCAGTTGTCCACATAGAAGCAGCGCTCCACTGCTATCCGAAGGTCTTCCCCTGGCTGACTATGGTCAAACACGTGCTTCTGGAGAGCAAAGGTAGCACAGCATGGGCTACATGTGGTACCGAAAGGGAGAACCTGCCACTCATATATATTGGGTGGTAGTTCTTTCTGTAGGTCCCTCCATAGAAAACGAAGAAGAGGCTTGTCTTCAGGGAGCAATCTCACTTGGTGAAACATGCCTTTGATATCACTGCTGAAGGCTACAGAATGTTCCCTGAATCTCAGCAGGACACCTAACAAACTGGATGTTAAGGTCGGTCCAGGCAGAAGCAGGTCATTAAGGTTATTACCCTGGTAGGTGAATGAACAATTATAGACTATCCGATTCTTCTCATTATGACTCACAATGTGGTGGGGTATGTACCAGGATTCACTGGTTTGGTTCAGCTCCTGCTCCGAGACCTTAACAGTATATCCTGCTTGTTCCAACTATCGCATTTCAGCGCAATAGGAGGCTGCTTTCTCTGGCTCTTTGAGCAGGCGTCTTTCTGTGCTACGGAGATGTGCTAGCACAGCTTCCTTTGGTGCATTAAGTTTGGGCATGTTCCTTACCCGTAGCAATGGCGTGGCATAACGCTGGACTCCTTCTACGTCTACCCGTGATGTTTTTTCCTCCAGCAGCTTCATAGCTTCCTGATCCTGTTTGGATCTGGTAACAAGCTTCTCATTCCTATAAGGCAACACATCCAGTTGCCAGAGCCTTTCAACTTGTTGAAATAACTCCGCAGCTGGTGAGGAGGTGGACACATGCAAGCACTGCGTGGGTTGGAGCTGCTGCTGAATGAGCTTGGTAGGTCCCTGGAGAGTCCAACCTAACCTGGTCTTTACTGCTGTGGGCCCCCCAGGTGGTCCTAAATGCACAGGCTCCACTGGTGTAATTAAGTGGGGGTAGTCGGACCCAATCAACACTAGAGGGTGGGCATTATCAAATGCTTGAAGTGGCAAACCCCTTAAGTGCTTGTATCTCCTTTGCAGTGATTTCACGGCGTAAGTGTGTTCCGCTAGGCCCAATTGGTCAGCAGTGAAAGCTCCCTGGATTCTGAAAGTCTTCTGTGGTTGACTGGCAGGGGATATAGTGAATGTGACTGATGTACCATGAATAACTCTAATGTCCTGACGTACGGTTCTCAGAGCAAGGTCCTCGGGATTCCCTTGAAGTTTAAGGGAATGGGCAGCAGCAGGAAGTAGGATTGTGCGCTCCGAGCCATCGTCTAGGATAGCATAAGTCTCCAGACTGTGTTCTCCATTGCGCAGTATCACTTTGCTGACCTTCAACAGCACTTGGCTACAACCTGCTCGCCTATCTAAATAGAGGACCTCGTTAGCGGAGCTGACAAGACATGTGCTGTTCCCTTTTTCTGGCCTTGTGTTGAGCTCATGGAGAGCATCGAGATGTTTCCCATTACATTTCTTACAGGTCATCTTTAGACGACACTGTGCAGCTTGATGGGAGCGACCACAACGCCAACATCTCCTGTTGCTCTTCACCCAGGTGGTCTTCTGATCTACTGTGAGTTGACTGAAGTTTCCACACTGGTTCAGGTAATGTAGCGAATTAACACAGTAGGGACAATATGCCGTGCTCTTATCTTGTTGCTTACTGCTGCTAGCCGAAGGGGGCTCAGCTGAAGAGATGCTCACCGCTTGGTCTGCCCCATGTAGAATAGTTGCCGTCCGATTAGGTTTAAATAGCCTATGTTTATCCCTTTTCACGTCTCCATCACCCTTTCCATCAGCTTGGGCAAAATCATATCCACTCTCTTGGATCCTTATCTCGTACTCTAGCCAATCTGCAAAGTTCAGGAGGGTAGGAATACGGACATGTTGCGGATATAGATATCTCTTGAATTCAGCCCGCATGTCTTGTGGAAGCTTGGACAACAGCCGAGTGACATGTGAGCCGCACTGGAGCTCGATGTGCCCACTCTCCCCCAGCTGATCAAGCATGCCTACCAAGGCCCTCACTCTCAAGGCAAACTTCTTAAATCCACTAGCATCACTACTGCGGATATTGGGAGCGTCCATCAGTTCAGCAATTCTCCTCAAGGCTAGTTGATGAGGTTGCTCATAATGCTCTGTGAGGGAGGCCATAGTGTTTGAATAGGGTTGCTTGGAGTTCATATACGAGTCAGCTATGAGGAGTGCTTCCTCAAACTTGATATGATCTACTAGAATTTGGTACTTAAACCTCTCCGTTGCATCTTCAGGCAGGATGTTGTCAAGGGCTATTTTCAGTCTTGCAAACTCTCTCGGGTCCCCCTTAGTGAAATATGGGATCGTGGGCTTAGGGCCCCGATAAGCTATTTCTCGTTGGTGCTCTGGGCTAATAGGCACATGTTTAGGTGCTACTGCATCATAACTGCATTGTGACTCTGATTCAGAGCAACCTTCTGGTTCACAATAGACTGGAGTTAGATGCTGCCTCTCATATGACATTGGCTGTGGTGCCCTCCCCAATCGTCTGAGGCAGTCAGTCAGCTCCTCCACCAAACCCTGTGGCACTTCAGTGGTTGGTGATGGTTGAAGTGCTTCATGTACTACTGGAGGGGGCGGCAGCGGCCATTCTGCATCCTCTTCTGCCCACTTGCCTTGCCTTTTAGTGGACTCATGTGTCACCGGTAGATGGCGATCCAGTTCCTGGTGTGGTGGCTGCGCAAAGGGGGTGTGTGGCACAGAAGGTACTGGCTGTTGACTGATATGGGTGGGCTGTGGGGTATGGACACTGAGCTGTCTCTGCATCTGCATCATAGTTAGCTGGAGTCTATGGTTATCCTGCCGTAGTTGATTAATTGCTTCTAATATCTCTGGGGATGCCTCTGTTCTTTGTTTGTGCTGTGGAGAAGGAGTGCTATCCTGCATCAGTCCTCCATATGGTGTTTGGCTGACTGACCGTGGGCAAACCCTAGGTATGGGACTGCTCTGCTCATACTGCTGCTGATACTCGAGCGGGGTCATCTTGGCTGCCCTCTCCATATCATGGTATTCTTCTGGCATTCTAGCAATATGGCCCATCATGTGCATCGGGGAGTGAGGTCTGTCATGAGCTGGGAGATAGACATCATAATCATCAAATCTAGCTGGCAGACGTGTGTGCCGCCTGGGCCTGGTATTAGTAGGCTGAGCTTCCCCAAGAGGCTGATCGGAGAACATTATTCTAAACTTCCACAGTAGCCACCGTATCCGGCTCGAAGGACCAAAAATTGTTGTGCAGAACTAGCCTACTATTACTGATTGGTGAGATAGGTGTGGCCGCTGTGGTACATCCAATGAAGATGCCAAGAGTATATTCTCCAGAACTTTAATAAAGGCTTGGAACAAGGGCTCTGTACTAGTATGTGTATGTGTGTGTGTGGTCGGGTATCTGAACGCACACAATCAAAGATTCCCAGCGCGGTATATCGCTCCCTTCCCGATATGACTAAACCCGCGTTCTAAAAGAAGAAAAGGAAAAACATGGCGGGGATAACGTCCAGTTTACGCTTGCCTCAGTCAGAGTCCCTATTGGTCACGTGTCTCTGGCGAAGTCGTCCAATGAGAGCAGGAACTGGGCGGGACTCGCAGGGTGCGAGCTGAGCATAACAGGCAGACTAAACCCGCAGCCCTTTAGCACACCTAGAATCGCCCCTGGACTACAGTTTTGCAGTCTGTTCTGCCAAACAATGTATTAAAAAGTGTAGTGTTATACATGACACTGTAATTAATTCAAGAGATGTACAATCAAGTTATAATAGTGTGATTATCATAATCACACAAATATATGAATTCCTCCGATGCTGAATTAAACAATCCTTCATGCTGTCCCTTATGTGAATTAGTAAAAATTTCCACATCTTTTTCACCATAGTCAGCCATTCTCTCCATAGTCATATGCAATTCCAATTCCCCCTTTTATTTATTTTATGGCAGACAGACAGCAGTGTTTCCCCTATCATTATATTAGGGTGCCCCCCCCGCAGAAGGTCAAGTTAATCTTATTTAATTACATTTTCTATATAGCGTCAGATCACAGCAGAAGTCATTTACTGTAAGGTTACTTTTACTATAGAAGAGCTCTATACATTGTCCTTTTAATAAACAGATTAAATAGCCTTTTGTTATTTATCTTATTTGCACAACAGCTTGTCATTTTTGTCTCTATACCAGAGGTGCCCAATACATCGATCGCGATCTACTGGTCGATCGCAAAGAGTGAGTAGATCGCATGACATAAAAAATAGAGGAAGGGTGACGCGATCAACCGCGCCAGCTGCTGCAAAACTCCAGTAAGCAACCGAGTCGCCTCCAATTTATTTCTACTAAACTCAAGAGAGGGTGTAAAACTGAATGGGGGAGCAGGACCAAGTACGAAGCCAATAACATACCACTTCCATACGGAATGAAAGGAGGAGTATTCCCCACAAAGTCATATTCGAAGTGCGTTTGTTTCATCTGTCAGTCTACCATTGCTATTCCGAAGAAGGTAAATGTGGAGCGGCATTTTCGGACTGCTCATAAAAACTACGGCATTAACTTCCCTCCGAAAAGCGAGCTGAGTAAGAGAAAGGTGAAGGAACTAAAATCCCAGTTCAATTCAAAAATGCTTCATTTATGCCAAAGGGAAATTAATAATAATGATAAACAATATTAAATAATAACAATAATAATAACAACAACAAAAAATAATAACGAATATCTATAAATATATAAATAACTATGTTTTGCATTTTTATAGATCATTTTCACTTGGTCATTCATAAGTAGCTCGCAAGCTGAAAAAGTGTGGACACCCCTGCTCTACACTTTCGCGCATGGCGGAGTTCCGTCCCGATGCGCGATCACAGACACGTGCGCGCACACACAGGTGAGCACACTCCCACCAGCGGACAGAGCGCGTGTCAGAAAATATGTAGCGTTAGCCACCTGAAAAGCAGAGAAAAATATCTGCGTTTTTTAAAGGGTGATAAAGACGTTTCACAATGGAATTTTCTGCTTTAAACTATCACCATTTTATGCTATCAGCTATCGTTTTTAAAGCCTAACAGTTAATATATTTTCAGCTCGAGCCAAACATCCGCAATAGGCTGCCAGGAGACCATCTTGTAACTTGCATGCCGATCTCAATAAATAGGCCTGACGTTTCTGACTTCCCATATCAAGAGGCTCTAGAAATGTTCTCTTTTTTTCCCCCCTTGTCCTGTCAGCTTTAGCAGAATCATGGTCTGAATGCACTGCTGTGCCAAAAATGCTTGCTTTACCATGAGGGGATCTATAAACTCTGTATAGGCCCCTCATGTTGATCTATTTCTTTATATTTTAATTTAATTTATTTATTTCAGTTTCATCATGTAAAAACATTGCAGTGGGTGAGCTGGCTGTAGTGGAGGGACATATTAGGACGGGAAAAAAGAAGGAAAAGGATAAAAAAAGACAGGAAAAAGAAAAAAGGAGTGATAGATTCAGAAAGGAATAAACAAAATTATAGTGTGCAGAAAGTAACACAACTATACAAGCATATAAAATCTTAGTGTGTGCTTGGATGGGTGCGTGCAAGTATATGTACATGTGTGCTCAATTGTGTAGGCGAGATGCAGGCTAGCGTGCGTGACCACTCTCAGAGATAGAGTGTTGGATGCGTGTGGAGATGTATGAGACTGTATGTAGTGTAGGGGTGAGTATGACTGTTGAGAAACTAAGATGAATTTAAAATTGACGGGCGCTGCTTGTGAACAGCTCTCCTCCACATCACTCCCCCATCAAGACCCTGAATGTATATGGTCTGAGTAAAATTGGGGGGCGGCAGCAGCACAGAGGCGAGTGATACCACCAGCCTCTGAGTAGTGCCCCCGGCCCCCAAGGCCCTGTGTGTATACTGGCATGTGATGACTAAAGTGCAATTAAAACAGGGGGAGGCAGAAGGCCGCACAGCACAGTGAGTCAGGCCACGTAAACGGCCCTCCCCACCGTAGAATGCACGGTATACCCCCCCCCCCCCTCCCCCCGAGGCCCTACATGTGTGCGTGGCATATTGTGAATGAGGGGGGAGAGGGGCTGGGATTCATAAGGCCAGGGGGCAGATTGCTCACCCCCTGGCAAAAGAGAGCCAGCTAACCAGATGGCTCAGTAGGCACTGGTTTGCCTCACACGGGAAGGAGTGGACCCGGGGCCCCCGGCAACCACACCCCAGGGCACTGCCAGCACCAAAAGCCACCCCGCCCCCCCCCCACCCCGAAGGGCAGTCCGCACTCAGACAGTCACTCACTCTACAACAAAAAATGTGGCAGACTTGCCCAGGCCCGAGACACGCCACCCCCAACACAGTGCAGGCTGGACGCCCCGACATGGACCGACCCCTCCCCCCCGGCGGCACCCCCGGGGCAACACAGGCCACCCCGGTGCAGGGGGGGCACCCACCGAGGAGATGGCCAGGCCCCGGGCGCCAGAGCCCCAGACCCTATACCCAGGCCCGCACCAAAGAGGCCAACCGCCCCTCCCAGGGCCAGCCCCCGCCACCACCAGCACTCCAGACCCCACGCCCCATGACCACCAGGCAGCACCCGCCCAAGGTCCCCTCCACCACCCACAGCCAGGGCAAACACCCAGACATCATAAGACTGCAGCCACAGCCCCCCAGCCCCTAGAAGCCACTAGACACCCATAGCTCGAGGGCCCAACCCCACCACCCGCCAGGATCCAGAGGAGATGAGACCACAGCCGACCACCCCCCCTATATAACGGAATTGGTCAGAGTGGACCAGAGAGAATCCAATTCACCTAATTGTTTATTTCGGATGGGAGCAGAAATTCTCTCCATACTTAAGTGGTCTAACAGTCAATTTCTATACTGAGTAATACACAAATTATTTTTTGATTTCCAGTTCATGAAGATAGTTTTCTTTGCAATGCCTAAGGCAGTAAGGATTATGTGTGCCTTATTTTCTTCCATATCTAATTCACTTGCATCTCCTAAAATGCACAGTGTGGGTGAGGTTGGGATATGACAATTAAACCAAATTGATAGATCTTCACATATCCTCTGCCAGAACTTCTGCACCGGTGTGCAGGACCATATTCCATGCATGTAGTTCTCCACAAAGTTACCTGAGCAGTGGGTACATAAGTTTGAGTGCGTAAGGCCCATTTGGAACATCCTTTGTCCTGTGTAGTGTATTCTATGGAGAGTTTTGCATTGTACAAGTTGCAAGTTGGGACTTTTAATCATTAGTCAAGTGTTTTATTCCAAAAGTTTTGCTCTGTATCAATGGATAGATCTTGCTCCCATTTTGAGGTTGGGAGGGAAATTGAGTCATCTATTTTTGATAATAACTTATACAATTTTGATAATAATTTGGGGCAAGAGAGATTTAAAAATTCAAGTACCCATGGAGGTATTTCTAAATTAAGCTGATTAGGGTTGAACCTCGCCTGAATAATGGACTTCACTTGCTGATACTCAAGAAATTTATTGTTGCTAATTCCATATTTTGAGACAAGTTCCTTGAATGTGACAATTTTCCTGTTTTGAATAACATGTTATAGATTTATAATCCCTTTATCGCGCCTTACAGGAAAGTTCAAAGCTTTCTTTTTCTGGCAAATATCTGGATTGTTCAAAATGGGTGTTAGATTACAGGGATAAGTGCAGACCTGGTTATTTAAAAAAATTCCCACCAGGCTGTCAATGAGGTGTTAATACTAAGGCTTTTAAAACAGTTATAACGCTTAATGCTAGGACTTATAAAGGGTAGTTCAGAGATTTTTACTTCTCCACAGATTGCTTGTTCTACGTTCAGCCATGGACTGTCTACTGGGCTTGATTTAATCCAATTTGATACATATGGCAATTTGTTGGCTAAGAAGTAGTAATAGAGATTTGGTAGTTCTAGAGCACCATTACCTTTAGCTTTTTGTAGGGTTTTTAAGCTTATTCGCGATGGTTTGTTCTTCCATAAAAATTATGAGATGCTTGAGTCTAGTGATATAAACCAAGCAATAGAGGGTTTATTAGGGATCATTGAGAACAAGTAATTGATTTTAGGCAGGACCATCATTTTAATGGTGGCAATTCTATCCATGAGTGATATAGGTAGAGATTTCCATCGCATGAAATCATCTTCTACCTTTTTTAATACTGGAATGTCATTCATCTGTACCAAGTCTGAGAGCCTGTTGGAAAAATGTATGCCTACATTTACCTGACTGTAACGGAATACCAGTTGTGTTGTGGAAATTACAATTCAAACGCAGAACTGTTGATTTTCTCCAATTGACGGAGCAGTCTGATATAGATGAGAACTTATCTATAAGTGATATTGTCTTAAAAAGAGAGTCTGGTGAGTTCCTAAGAAAGAGTAATACGTCATCTGCATACAGGCTTATCTTATGGTCTATTTTTTCTGTTTGAATTCCTTTAATATGTAAATTTTGTCTAATTGCCACTGCTAGTGGCTGAATGAAGATAACAAAAAGCGAGGGAGAGAGCGAGCAGCCCTGCCTGGTGCCCCTCTGCAAGCAGAAGTTTTGAGAAATTAGTTCATTTGTCCTAATACGTGCATTTGGAGAGCTGTATAGTGTTTTAATCCAACTTATGAAGTATGAACCAAATCCAAATTTATGTAGAACTGCAAATAGAAATTTCCAATTTACTTTGTCAAATGCTTTCTCTGCATCTAGAGATATAACCATGGTTTCTAATTTGTTAATGGAGCAGTAGTCTATAACATTCAGTAGTCTACGTGTATTATTGGCTGAGTGCCTATGCTTGATAAAACCTGTTTGGTCAGGATGTATAAGAAATGGACTAACTTTCTCTAACCTTTTGGCAAGGACTAAAATTATTTTAAGATCTACGTCTATGAGTGAGATTGGGTGGTAGCTGGATGTCAGCGTTGGGTCCTTACCAGGTTTCAGAAGCAGGCTAATATTGGCACAGTTCATGTTTGGAGATAGCGAGTGATCATTCTGAATTTGAGTAACCATTCTGATAAAAACGGGTGCTAGCGTTGGCCAAAATACTTTGTAGAATTCTGCTGGAAAACCTGGAGCTTTATTATTTGGAAGATGCTGTACAGCTTCATTGAATTCAGATACTGATAGAGGAGAGTCTAAAACAGTAATCTGTTCAACATCTAGCTTTGGCAGATTCATATTGTTAAGAAATCTGTTGATGTCAGCATCAGATATATTATTATGTGATGAGTATAAAGCTTCATAAAATTCTGTAAAAGATTTATTAATTTGTTGGTGATCGTGAGTTATATTCCTCCTCGAGTCTTTAATAGAACAAATTGTTGATTTTTCTTTATTTAGTTTTAACTGGTTAGCCAGGAATCTTCCAGATTTATTACCTTGTTCAAAGTTCTCCAATCGCAATATTTCTACCAAAAATTGTGTCTTCCTATCATTTAGTTCATTAAATTCCAGTTTGAGTTTCCTCAAGTTGCTAATTATCTGCTCTTGCGGTGAGGAAGCATAAGCTGTTTCTAATGATTTAATTTTCTGTTCTAATTCTGCTAAGTGTGATTTTTCTTTATTTTTTTTATGTGAGCAATAAGATATTATTTTTCCTCTCATTACTGCCTTTCCCGCTTCCCAGATAACACATGGTGAGATTTCTGGTAGATCATTGTTATCCAGATACATTGCCCATTCATTTTTGAAATAATTAATAAAATCTTGATCTTTAAGTAAAGATGTATTGAGTCTCCAGTTCCTGCTCGTTGGTGTGACTCTGTCCTTAACCAAAGACACCGGTGAGTGATCACTGATAAGGATAGAGTGTATCTGAGTTTCTCTGATGTGTCTCATCATGGAGCTGCTAATTAAAAAATAATCTAAGCGAGAATGTGAGCGATGTACTGGAGAAAAGAAGGTGTAATCCCTGGAAGTGGGATGATGTGAACGCCAGGCATCAAAGACCAAAATCATTCATGTATTGTTTAAGAATATCTACAGATAGCCAGTTCCTTTGGTTCACTGCCGTGCTGAGCCTGTCCATTTCTCGGTTCAACACCAAGTTAAAGTCTCCTCCTATAATGAGAGTGGTGTCCGAGTGGTCAGAAAGTGAAGTGAAGAGAGCATGAAAAAGGAGGGGTCGTCAACGTTTGGTCCATATGCACTAGCAATGCAGAAATCCATATTTTGAATATATAAATTTAGTATTATAAATCTACCTTCTGCATCTATTATAGTGTTGCTAATGGTGAAATTAATCCTTTTGTTAATCAATATGGTTACGCCTCTTTGTTTTGAGTTGTAGCAGGCTGAGTACGTGTGAGGGAACTGTGGGAAGGTATGCATATATTCAGATGTTTTGGCCATATGAGTCTCTTGTAAAAAGACAATGTCTGCCTTCAAGTCATTTAACCGATTAGCAATTTTTAGCCTCTTTTCCCTGGAACCAATTCCACGTACATTCCATGTGACAAATCTCAGTGTGGACATATTTATATTACCTGTTAAGATGTTTGATGATTGCTAAAGTTGTGTGTGTGTGTGTGTGTGTGTGTGTGTCCTGCATGTCTGTATCTATCTTATTTGTATGTGTCTGAAGTGAACATGTATATATCTGTGTTGTATGCTTGTGTTTGTGTTGGCGTTGTGTACACTTTGTGTCATTAATTACGCTGTGCATTGAGCATATGGCAACATGGAGAAAATGGGAAAATGGTAACAGAAATGTGATGCAGAGAAAAAGTAGTGAGAAAACGTGGGAGGAGCCTTAAGTGAACTAAAACAGTGCAGGAGCCAAAGCAACATTGCAAAGTGACAACAGCAATCAACAGGGGAAAAACAAGGGACAAAAAGAAAGAGAGAAGAAAAAACGGATAAAATAATAATAATGGCAATACTAATAAAGGAAGAGAGTCGACGACAATAACTAAAGCTCATTAGACCGGCAATTATTATTACATCTAGATCTCTTAGATAATCTATGGATTATTACATCAAGATTGTTAGTGTGGATACAGATCACCTGTTGCAGATTCAGAACAGCCAGGGGGTGGAATTCTGGTGGCAACAGAGCCGTCCGTTGACGTACAGTTTGTCGACCGCAATGACAGCACGGGAGCCTCCGTCGATGGATTTTTTCCGTATAGGGAACAGGATCTTCGTTCTTTCCAGGATTTCCTTGGGAAACTGGTTGTTGATGCTAAAGTTCGTTCCTTTTAGTTCCCGGCCGCGGCTTTTAACCAGTTCTTTTTGTTTAAAGTGCTCGAATTTGGCCACTTTTGGTCTGGGTCTGCGTCCGTCGGGTCTCTTCCCTCCTAAGCAGTGAACTCGATGGAAGCTGATGGTTTTTACTGTGTCCTCCGGGAGTTTTAGCTGAGTTTGGATGATTTCTTTCACCGTAATAATAATAATAATAATAATAATAATAATAACAATAATAATAATAATAATAATAATAAATTTTATTTGTAATGCACTTTATATATTTAACAATCTCAAAGTGCTAAAATCTGCTTTCGTAATAATGCCTGAAATTACTAAATTGTCTCTCAAGCTGCAGGCCTGGAGGTCAATGATAGTTTCTTTAATTTTTTTATTTTCCTCCGAAAGGCATGTCAATCTGTGAGGGATTTTACCGATTCCCTGAGGGTCGCATTCTCTGCAGCGTGTGATTCCACCTGCTGTTGGCTGTACTCCACTGACTCACGCAAAGCCTGGAACTCTTTATGGAGAATTTCCATTAGGGACAGACGCGCATCTAAGCTGGATAGTCGTTTATCTGGTTCCTCGGGGCGGCTTCTCTTGGAGGACGAGTTGTTTTTACAGGTGGAGGAAGTCGGTGTTTTGTCTGATTTCCCCATAGCAATTCTCTCGAAGCACTCGTCCATAAAAATTTATAAACTGTTCAAAATTTCACTGTGCTCCAGCGTGCTAAAGTTTTTACGGATACAACTGAAATGTATTTTGATTACCTTTAAGGCTGTCTAGAGATAAGTTGGCGTGGAAAGAATACAATTGATAACCTTTTTGTAGTCAGTTGCGTGCCGCCATGTTCAATACTGCCGTGGTTCTCGTGGTCTCGTGTTGTTACAGCATGCCGCTACCCCAACGGAGGACACTGCTCGTACGATCCTCCTGTGTGCCCTACAACAAAGACGGCGAAATTGAATTACAAACCTTCAATTAATTCAGTATAGCGTTATTTATAGAGCACATATAACTCAGTATGAAATGTCCAATGTGGGCCTTGCTGATGCAGACATGTTCCCAGTGCTCCCATACTAGTATCCATGATTCCTTTCATGCTATGTGGACTTACCAACCAGCTCATACATTCTGGGCAGCAGTAACTCAGACATTACCATCTATACTAAGTTATAGGATATATTAATGCCAAAATTGGAAGCATAGATTTGTCTAAAATGCCATGGTATGTTGAAGCATTGAGTTCCCTTAACTGGTACTAAGGGGCCTAACCCAGTCCCTGAAATGCAGCCCCATACCATTATCCCTCCTTCACCAAACATTACAGTTGGCACAATGCAGTCAGACAGGTCATCTTCTCCTGACATCTGACAATCCAGACTCATCCATCAGACTGCCTGACAGAGAAGCATGATACATCACTTCACAGGTCATGTTTCTACTATTCCAGAGTCCAGTGGTGGCGTGCTTTACACCACTGCATCCGACACTTGGCACTGCGTTTGGTGATGTGAGGTTTGGATGCAGCTGCTCAGCCATGGAAGCCCATTCCGTGAATTTCTCAGTGCACAGTTTTTCTGCAGTTATTGAGTCAACAAAGCATTAGCAACTTTGCACCTTAGCACTCTGTTACATTATGTGGCCTGCCACTTTTTAGCGCAGTTTTTGTTATTCGTAAAGACATTCAATAATACTACTGACAGTTCACTGTGGAATATATAGCAGGAAAGGAATTTCATGTTTCCTGTAAACCTGTAAAAATGTGTCACGCCCAGCTCGTACGATCCTCGTGTGCTTCCCTGATCGTGCCCAGCTGTGTCTAGTTATTTTGATCAGTCCTGTCTATTTCAGTCCATGTCTGGCCTGAGTTCATTGTCTGTCATTGATGTTAGTTGGCGTCTGATGTTTCCCGCACCTAGTTCATCCAATAAATCCCCGTTTCCCCGTCTTCCGCTTGCCTGCCTGCTTCTTGCCTGCTCGCCTGCCCGAACGGCCGCCCGCTTCACCCAGCGATCGCGACCAACCCTGACAGCATGTTTCATGGCTTCACTGCATTTCCCTCCACAATGATCATCTAACTGATGAAGTTGAAGACAGAGCTAAAAATTAGTTAAATCATGACTTCAAGAGTTATCCAAGGGACAAGAGATTCTGAAAAATCAGAGATGGAACTACTGGTTGGGCTGGTCATTGCCTCCTTTTTCTAAATGAAGTTTCAAACTACTTAATTAATGTATGTAAATCTGTTTTATAATGTTTAAACAAAAAGCTTTTAATGGATTTGCATCTTATATATCCTACAGTGTGCTTGTGCATTTGATTCCTCCTTGATTCAGGTGAAACAGAAAATAACTGGCAAGAGAGACAGAGAGAAACTTCTGGGAAGATTTGTCGTCCAAAGTTGAACTGAGTGTCCAAACCCTTTTGGATGTCAAATTTCATCTAGGCTCATCTAAATCACCCATTACCCACTGTAATCCTTTCAATACCAACCTCTGTAGACGTCACACAGCATCACTGCCAACAAAATAAGAGGGTTATAGTTAAATTAGATAAAGGAATTTTGTGTAAAATTTTCCAATCCGGGTTTTCAGCACCATGAACAGCAACCTACTGTTGCTTAAAGGGGCATTATTATGCTCACTTTCAGTTTAAAATAGTATTTTTAGGCTCTACTAGAATAGAGTTTGCATGCTTCAGTGTTCCAAAAACACATATCATTTCTTATTAATGCACATCTCTATTCACCCTCTGTCTAATGCCACCCCCAATGAGTCCAGTGTGGTTTGATTGGTCAGCTTACCCTTCATTCCCCTGTCTTGCAGTCGGCAGATGGATCCTTGCAGGTAGACAGCCAATAAGGATTGTGTTATGAAGAGACCTCATCATGTTGTGAAAGTAAGGGCTGGAATTCCAATGAGGTGTTTTAGGCAGATGAGAGAAGAGTGGTTTCTGTGGTGAGAGTTACTCCCTTTGCTATGTACTTTGCGTCTTAAGACTTTGCAGACTGTTTACATGCACCTGAAGCCATATAACACACTAATAGAAAGGGAAAAGCATAATAGGTCACATTTAGTGAGTGTTATACCAGTTTCCAGTACATTATTTTATATGTAAATCTCTTTTGATGTTGACCAGAAGGTAGGTGATATCTTTCTCCCCTTACCCCTTATCAGATAAGTAAGAGCTGCTGTCAGCTGAGACAAGCTGGTGTGATTCATTTCAATTCAATTCAATATTACTTCTGTCGCGCATTTTCACATTATATTGTCTCAAAGCACTTTACCTCATCCCTGCCCAAAGCCCCCAGAGAGCAAGCCAGTGGCAAGGAACAACTCTCTAGAAGGAAGAAACCTTGGGAGGAACCAGACTCAAAGGGGAAGCCCATCCTCCAAGTGCCGGCACAGGACGTGATATGAGCAGAACGGCAAGGTCCCAATTCACACTGTCTGTATTTTAAGATTTGAGTCTCAAAGTGGGCAGGTGATGGCAGGCAGGTGCTGGTGCTGCTTCCGATGACAGGAGGAACTGTGGTACAGCAACAGGGCATAAAGGAAAGACGTTACAGGCTGAGAAAAAAGTGGGCTGTCCTGATTTCATGTCTTTCATCAAGATGGTCACTGATTGGTGGGCTCTGAGGGGGAGCTGTGATCTGAAAACCACAACCATCCATGCATCCATTTTCCAAGCTGCTTCTCCTACTGGGTCGCGGGGGGTCCGGAGCCTATCCCAGAAGCAATGGGCACGAGGCAGGGAACAACCCAGGATGGGGGGCCAGCCCATCGCAGGGCACACTCACTCACCATTCACTCACACATGCACTCCTACGGGCAATTTAGCAACTCCAATTAGCCTCAGCATGTTTTTGGACTGTGAGGGAAAACCGGAGTACCCGGAGGAAACCCCACGACGACATGGGGAGAACATGCAAACTCCACACACATATAACCCAGGTGGAGAATTGAACCCGAGTCCCAGAGGTGTTAGGCAACAGTGCTAACCACTGCACCACCATGCCACGATTCGTAAATTATTTATTTATTTAAAACTTTCTTTGATTTAGTAAAATTGCAATTAGTGTAACAATATGGAAAAGAAGAGATCAGGAGGGGCTGAAAAGGTCAGGCTAAGAAAAAAAAAGAGCGTTGGAGGAGGATGCGGCCAAATGTGCCAAAATCACAGAGATTTTTTCAAAAGAATGAAAAGAACTGGGAACAGGTAAATGTTGCAGGTAAACCTGCAGCAAAATATTAAACCAATTCAAATATTAGTGCATTTCTATGGCTTATCATGACAGATCAATGTGTTCACAAATGTAATTTTAAGAAAAAATATACATATAAAAATCTAAAGCACAATCTATGGATGCAGTAAAATGACCATTTAACCATTTTGTAGTTTCTGACCAGCAGAACCCTGTCAGTCAGTGTTCTGCCAAGAATGAGGGACTGATTAGCAGTGAGGATGCCAGGCTGGCTGAGAGGTCTGCTATTAAATATGAATTAAAGTTACTTAATACACTCATATACACACACCAGTGATAGATGGATTCCAAATGAAATTCAAATATTCAGAAGTCGATGAGATTTACAGTTTAGATTCAGAGGTAAACTACACAGAGGTGTATTAGTGAAATTAAAAGACTGATAAGTCAAATGTTTTTGTACAGCATATTTCAGGCACAAACACATTGTGTTGTATATTGTTGGGGAAAGCGCCCGGCGTTTCCACCCCAACTCCACATTTATGAGACACACACAGGTTACAGTTTTACTTGCAAGGGTACCCACACTCTCTGCAATGCAAACTACAGCAGAATGTGTTACAAAGGGTGGTTCCCCTTGGCTTCTTTATTTATAGTCAATGGGGGGCGCAAGAGAGGGAAGTGAGATTCTTATCTAAGTAGGCAGCTGTTAACCACCTACTTAGAGTACAATAGCTAAGAGTATGTGGCTAGAAGATAAGAAATAACGTATACATATATATTTACACTCATTGCTGATCATACAGAAATGATTAACAACTGTTTCTTCAACCTAACATATATGAAAAGATATTTTGACACTTTCAATCACTCACTGACTCCGGAGCACTTGGAGGCCTTTGTGCTAATGTGCACAGAGAAGGAAATCCTGTTTATAGATAATGAAACAGTAATAAAGAAAGTTGCAGAGACCATTACACTACTCAGGCGGCTGTTACTGTTATAAATGTTATGTTATTGTTGTTTAAGCCATTTACAGTTAAAAATCTGTATAGTAGTGCAACATGCCTCACGTGAAGAACTGCGAGATTCATTTTGATATTGTTTTATTTGAAAAGATATTTTGACACTTTCAATCACTCACTGACTATTGTTAAGCCATTTACAGTTAAAAATTTGTATATATTAATTTTGATATTATTTTATTTATTCATTTGACTAGTGTTTCGTTCATATTTGAAAAAGCAAATAAAACTACTGAATAATAAGAATTGAAATCGGGAGCGCGCACTGCTCTTTTCTTCGATTCGAAGGGAGAAAAGCCGTATAGTTCCCTCAATCTAAATGTGCAACAGACATATTAAATTGCGTTTGCACATTTAGAAGCCTGGGCCAGTTTCTTAAATACGAAAGCTGCCGTAAAATGCACCCTCCCGCGCTGCACGTGATGTGACATTTATGAAATTCAGTAATAATTATCTATTTCGTTAAATGTGTTGGTTGCTAACAGCCTTTAGTGATAGAATCAAAGGAGAGAATTGAAATGGATCTCCTGCCAGGTAAGCCGTCATAAAGACAAGCATCTTATTTGTTTAGGTATTTCAGATCACTGCATGTAGCAGAACATTCTCTTCACTGTGGAGTAAAATAAATAACTAAATATGTATAAGTCATTGTTTACAAACTAGCAAACTAATGACGAGACATAAAAATAAATAGCCTACGTTCTCGTTCGGGGCTCATCGTCTAACGGTTTATCAGTTTTATATGGGTTAAATACAGCCTTCGTTAAGTGACACAGTTATAAATGTGCAAACGTAATTTAATATGTCTGTTGCACATTTAGATTGACGGAACTATACGGCTTTTCTCCCTTCGAATCGAAGAAAAGCGCGGTGCGCGCTCCCGATAGGGGGCGCATTTCACGTCACGGGTACAGAATTCAGCACAACACCTGTTCCTCCGGAGAGGTTGGAATCCAGCCGTTGGATGACTGCAGATACACTTGCCTATGATAATCTAGCTCACAAACGTGTAGTCCACACACTGTTCCACACGCCTGCTAATGACGTCATTACCTGGAGACTATGGTATTTTATAATCCAAAATCTTATAATCTAAAGTCCCTAAAATCGACTTTTGCGTCTATCAAACGGCAATTATGTCAACCGGAGGTCTTGTTTTGTCAGGCAGAACACAAATAACTGGACGTGATCACAGTTAACAAGTTTCAATAAAGTCGGAGCATAACAGTGACAGACATCTATCGCGATATCCACCTCTGCCCCATATCCTAGCAACGCTACGTTCTAGAATCTAGAACCATTACCATATATATACAGGCCGGGTAGAAAGTTTTTATCATTTGAGAAACAGACGCCTTGGAAGACAGCACCTCTTTAAATTCAAAATGAGCCTCCTTAAATACATTAAGCAAAGGAAACAGTTCCAATACAGTGTCTTGCATGAGGACGATTCAGACACTAAAAGTGGAACTAAAATGAAAATGAGCTTCCTACAAAACTTGAAGAAGCTTTGCAAGGAACGAACACAGTTCCGCAACAGTGTCTTGACTGAGGACAACATAGACACTAAAAGCACAAATAAATGGAAAAGGAGCTTCCTGAAGAACTTTAGGAAGTATATTGAGCAAAGAAAGCAGTTCCAGTATAATGTCTTGTCTGAGGACGACACAGACGTGGAACATGATGACATGACTGGGGCTGGAGAAGAGATGGTAAGAAAACAACCTAAACAGTCCTTATAATGTAATGAGGCATCTGTACTCAGAGTACATCTCATTTTTAATATTAGAATCCCCTGCTGCTTTATGTTTCTGCATAGTGCCCTAATCTAACCTGTGTCTATGTCGGTCTCGACCTGAGAAATGAAATATCAATACTTCTATTGGAGTAGCATGAAGCACTTATGTTAATCTTGTTTAATAATCATGAATTTTAATATTCAGACACATAGATTTGATTTTGAAAATGATTTTGCTAATGTAGGACCCATGGAAAGACCTTCGTGACATGGAGGCAGAGAGACAGAGGGTCCAGAAAGAAGAGAAGGGACCCCTGATCACAAAGAATTAAAAGCCCCAGCAAGACAAGGCAGAGAAAGGAGCTGCCACTTATTTATTTGTGAGGATACAATGGAGATGGGACAGATCGATGGAGGCTTTATTGAGGACTAAAGTACAGGGTAACAGAAACAAAAAAGACGGGGGGGGGGGGGGGGGGTCACAATGAATGTTTCACTACTGACCTAATCCTCAAATGACAAAGAGGACGTGTATATAAGAAAAGATAATGTCTTTGTTAAGTAAATGTCTTTTTCATATTAAATAAATGTCAGTGTCACTACTTATTGTCAACCAGTTTTTTTAAATATTTACCCATCCATCTTCCATAACTACATATAGACATGCAGTACAGCATTGTGTAATTATTCTTTGTTCGGTATTACAGGGGTGGGCAAAATAGTGGAAATAACATGTGAGAAACAGCCTTATTTTTGAAGTATTAGCTATATTGGTCAATTGGGTTCAAGCCTCAGGTTAACCAAGTTCTATCAACACCAATCTCTGGTGGATCGAGCCAGTTTAGAGGGCAGGGTATGTGTGACTCATGGGGTTTGGACACTGTGCCTGGTACCAGAAGGTTGTTGGGTCTGCTAAGTGTCTGCTAAATGAATATTAGTAACTACATTACAATCACTGATGCAGCTACAGTGGTGGACAGTGCCGCAGTGGAGCCAGTTTTCAGCTCATGAGTTTCATGCCCATTACCAGCCCACTTTGTTCAGGAAGGTGAGAACTGGATAAATGAAGCAATACCTCAATTCTTATTATTCAGTAGTTTTATTTGCTTTTTCAAATATGAACGAAACACTAGTCAAATGAATAAATAAAATTATATCAAAATTAATATATACAAATTTCTAACTGTAAATGGCTTAACAACAGTCAGTGAGTGATTGAAAGTGTCAAAATATCTTTTCAAATAAAACAATATCAAAATGAATCTCGCAGTTCTTCACGTGAGGCATGTTGCACTACTATACAGATGTTTAACTGTAAATGGCTTAAACAACAATAACATAACATTTATAACAGTAACAGCCGCCTGAGTAGTGTAATGGTCTCTGCAACTTTCTTTATTATTGTCTCATTATCTATCAGCATAAGGATTTCCTTCTCTGTGCACATTAGCACAAAGGCCTCCAAGTGCTCCGGAGTCAGTGAGTGATTGAAAGTGTCAAAATATCTTTTCATATACATCATAATATGTTTGTGCCTGAAATATGCTGTACAAAAACATTTGACTTATTAGTATTTTAATTTCACTAATACACCTCTGTGTAGTTTACCTCTGAATCTAATCTGTAAATCTCATCGACTTCTGAATATCTGAATTTCATATGGAATCCATCTATCACTGGTGTGTGTATATGAGTGTATTAAGTAACTTTAATTCATATTTAATAGCAGACCTCTCAGCCAGCCTGGCATCCTCACTGCTAATCAGTCCCTCATTCTTGGCAGAACACTGACTGACAGGGTTCTGCTGGTCAGAAACTACAAAATGGTTAAATGGTCATTTTACTGCATCCTTAGATTGTGCTTTAGATTTTTATATGTATATTTTTTCTTAAAATTACATTTCTGAACACATTGATCTGTCATGATAAGCCATAGAAATGCACTAATATTTGAATTGGTTTAATATTTTGCTGCAGGTTTACCTGCAACATTTACCTGTTCCCAGTTCTTTTCATTCTTTTGAAAAAATCTCTGTGATTTTGGCACATTTGGCTGCATCCTCCTCCAACGCTCTTTTTTTTTCTTAGCCTGACCTTTTCAGCCCCTCCTGATCTCTTCTTTTCCATATTGTTACACTAACTGCAATTTTACTAAATCATACAATCTCTAGGCTCAAAGTCAGACTATTGACTAACCTGAAGGATTGGGAAGGGGAGAACTCCCTCAGGTGGTAGCACCCTTGTACAGTAATCTATCGCTATAGAAAGCCTGCGATGTCAGCTGTAGAAGTGGATGGTATCTGCTCCTGTTTCAGATTCACTAATGCGAGGACTGTGAAATCGAATAATTTTATTTCCAACTGGCCCAAAAGTCAAGTGGCCCACTGTGAAATCTCCCGAATCTCCCGATTAGCCACTCTGGGCCTGGTGGTGGATTATAATAGGTTGCATGTCAGAAGTATGTTTCAGCTAAAAATAAATGTGGTCTGACAACAATATCTGAGTCTTCAAAGCAATTTGAAGCAACTGACAGTTTGAAAGAGGGAAATTGGTTGATGTATTAATCTTAAGAACTGAAAAAGATATTTAATGTGTCAAGGGAGACAGTGGCTGTTTTCAAATCGCGTACCGCATACAGCGTAAGGCATACTGTAACCAGTATATATACTGCGTACTGTTTGTCAGTGTAGTATCTAGTATGCATATCCAGTATGCCATCTTTTTCGCAAGAGGTTTGTGGCAAACTATGTTTTTACATGACCCCCAGACAACAGCTTTTCAACCAGTGTACTGCAATAACTCACCAGGTGTGCTCAGGAAAATGATCAAATTCTACAAAAAAGTTTATTGCAAATAAAATAATTTAGAACTACGATTAACCGATTAGTTTACCTACAACGTCACATTGGAGAGGTACGTTGAGATGTGTGGTCATTTACGAGTGAATAGAATTACAAAGGCAATCAGGGCAAACAACTATATGTATAGTTTGTAAAAGAAAGTTTTAAATCAATAAATAATTTACGAATCGTAAGTAGGGAGCGGTGCAGTGGTTAGCTCTGTTGCCTCACACCTCTGGGACTCGGGTTCAAGTCTCCGCCTGGGTCACGTGTGGAGTTTGCATGTTCTCCCCATGTCGTCGTGGGGTTTCCTCCGGGTACTCCGGTTTCCCCCCACAGTCCAAAAACATGCTGAGGCTAATTGGAGTTGCTAAATTGTCCGTAGGTGTGCATGTGTGAGAGTGAATGGTGAGTGAGTGTGCCCTGCGATGGGCTGGCCCCCCATCCTGGGTTGTTCCCTGCCTCGTGCCCATTGCTTCCGGGATAGGCTCCGGACCCCCCACGACCCAGTAGGATAAGTGGTTTGGGAAAATGGATGGATAATAATAATAATAATAACAAATAATGATGATGATAATAATAATAATAATGATGATAATAATAATTGCACTATGTGCAATGACTGCCAGTTACTGTAAACAGTAAAGTACACTTTACTGGACATGTCTGTATTGTTTTGGTTTATACTTATTAATCCATTAATTCTAACTTTTGTACTTTAAATGGACAGAGTACAGTTATTATTATTAGGAAAAGTATTGTGAGGGAACACAAAACTATTGAGAGGAAACACAAAACAATTGTAAATTGTAACAATTCAATTGTAATAATTGAAAAATATATTTTTTCTTAGGGACTCAATATACTGCAGATGATCTGTAGATAAAAATCACAAATACATCACTATCAACTATATGTGGTTTTATTTATGATGTATGAAATCAAAATCATTAGGACGCAAAGGAAAATGGCTCTTCGCAATTTTCTTTAAACCGTAATCATAGGCTAATTGATTTAACATAAGTATTGATTTATTTCCATGACAATATTGTATATACAGTAATATTTATTTTGTCACCCTGGTTTATTTCATTACACATAAGGAAAGTCACAGAGAATAATAACCAAAGGGTGAAGAATTTGATTTTATTTTGAAAGATCACTTTGTTATGGAAGGCCATTTGGGACTTAACATCTACTTTGACACCCATGTCAACACGTCAAACAAATTACGTCTTAACACGTATATTATTTACGTGTTAAGCCATTCGGACATCTTAACACGTCTTAAAACTGCATGTTAATGTGGCCAATTTGAACCTCTTAAGACGTTTGTACCTTTAATGCATCTATGCTATTGGTTGGCATAAACGTACACACCCCTTTTGACGTAAGGGCTATACGTATGCAGTACGTGCCCTGTACGTTGTAATCACGTGGTCTCTATGTTCAGCCATGTGAGTCCTACGTTGTTATTACGTATAGGCAACATATGTATTACGTGTCAAACGTGACTGTGATGTAGTTTTCGGCACAGTCCATTTGTTGGAGGGGTGAATCACGGGTTTATTTAAACTGGCAGAACAGTTATCTTTAAATCTTTACAAAGTATAACTGGCAGTTTTAACATTTAATGAAACGAGCAAAAATGGTAAATCTGGCTAATACTGATGTAATTGCACTGGTGTCTTTGTGGTGAACAGTGCAGATGAGCTAAACTTATCATTTTGATCACTTTCTGTTCTGCATTAACAGCAAAAACTATATATTCAGCAACGAAACGTATGTAGTTATTAATTTATTTGTAATAAGGAGTTTATAGTGAACGGTCATAGCAACAGTATGAATGGCATCAATAATTTAGCTGCCTTATATTTTACCGGATGTACGTCGCATAGCCATTCTAGATATCTGAAATGACAATTGTGGATAGGAAGAATGTCATTGTGGATATCTGAAATGCTCTCTTTGACTAGGAAGAATTGAGTTAGAGATATCTGCAATACACATCCAGTCTAGCGATTAAATGTTAAAATGCCTTGCCATACTTTTGCATGTATTGTTCCTGTGCTGCAGTATTAGACTATTTTAAAATGCAAAATAATTATTCTGTGACTGCATTGTTAATTTTTTTTTTACAGTTTTTCTGAATGCTTAAACACTAACAATGATTCTTATAAAACTATTTATAGTTATAGCAAAATTACTCACTGTTTTGCACTCAGTTTGCACTTTTGTAACACACAATTTGCAAATGTGTAAATACAATCCACTGCACAGCACTCTTTTTGTGGAACTGTAAACACAACTCACTGTTTTACACACAATTTCCAAATGATCAACACACTCCTAGTAAAACTATACACATTTATGGCTATTGTTTACACTATTTTGCACACTGTCACATGTGAAAACGGTTTTAGATAATTAGTTCACTTTGCAATCAGCATGAGCGCTATAAATAAGCCACAGGTACAGTAAGCTTTCAGTGTGGAGAACAATGGAGGGAGAAGGAAGACTGAGAAGAGTGAGAATTAGAGAACGGCGAGGAAGAGGATGAAGACTAGGAGGTGAATTTAGAGGAAGAGGAAGGGTAAGAAGAAATAGAATAACTGATGTCATCAGAGCTACAACAGTGGATCATGTGATCAACCATGGAATGACCCTGAGGGAAGCTGGCCAATGGGTTCAGCCTGACTTGAGCCGCTATGCTGTAGCAGGCATCATAAGGACGGTTCCAAATGAGAATCGGTTAGTACAGTTACTTCACAGTACGTTTTGTAATAGTACTATACTCTAATGAGAAACACAACAATGCTGTACAGGTAAAAACTGAAATGGTTACTCTACAGACCTGCTAGACATCCAGAATCTGGGGGCAGAGGAAGAATGTTCACTGAAGAACAAGAGACCCATATAGTCAATATGGTGATCACAAATAATTCCATTAGGCTACGAGAAATACAGCAGCGTATAATAGAGGATGACACCACCTCCCAAAACATGAACAATGTGAGCATCTCTGCATTATCTTGTGTACTGGCATGCAACAGAATCAGGATGAAGCACATTTACAGAGTCCCTTTTGAAAGAAACAGTGAACGCGTTGGCATGGCAGGAACATTATTGGACACGGTGCCATAATCAATGTCCCAGGACAGCGTGGTGGTAACATAACTTTGTGTGCAGCTATAAGTCAGAACGGTGCTGTTCACCATCATGCAACCCTGGGCCCATGTAACACTGCACACATTATTACATTCCTGGACAGCCTACATCATATGCTCACTAATGTTCACAGACCAGTTATGTCATCATATGGGACAATATTAGTTTCCATAGGACTGCTTTAGTTCGCAACTGGTTTACAGTCGCCCACTCTTCACTGTACTCAACCTCCCGCCTTACTCTCCATTCTTGAATCCGATTGAAGAATTCTTCTCTGCCTGGTGCTGGAAGGTCTATGACCGTCATCCCCGGTGCCTTGGACTAGAAAGCATTGCATGTGATGTTGATGAAATTCTGTGGCCGGACCCAAAGAGACGACAAGACTGATTTTTTTTCTCTCTCTCAGTGAAATTGTATGTTGTCTTGTGTTTGTTTTGATGCATGTGAATAAACATTCATACTTGAAATTTGAATCTTGAATTGTGTTTACAGAACTATTTATGACAAAAGTATGACCTCAAATTGACATACCTTGTGCACAGAGAAAGCAAAAGTCAGATGTGTTTTCCATTCCTACCATCAGTGTGTAGTTGGTGCATTGTGTGCTTATTAAGATGATGGTTTGTGTTAACTGATTGGTACAAAAATACCATTTTTACAAAGGTTTGAAGAGTTAAGCAAGATTTATTAGTTTTTGCAAGAGACCTACAATGTTTTGCTGATTTGGTGGTTTTTTCTAGTTTTTGCAAAATAGCCAATAGTTATGTGTTTAAGCCATCAGAAAAAAACGTGTGTGCTTTGGTGCACATCCATCCATCCATCCATTTTCCAAACCGCTTATCCTATATTGGGTCGCGGGGGGTCCGGAGCCTATCCCGGAAGCAATGGGCACGAGACAGGGAACAACCCAGGATGGAGGGTCAGCCCATTGCAGGGCACACTCACACACCATTCACTCACACATGCACACCTATGGGCAATTTAGCAACTCCAATTAGCCTCAGCATGTTTTTGGACTGTGGGGGGAAACCGGAGTACCCGGAGGAAACCCCACGACGACATGGGGAGAACATGCAAACTCCACACACATGTGACCCAGGCAGAGACTCGAACCCAGAAGTGTGAGGCAACAGTGCTAACCACTGCACCACCATGCCGCCCCACTGAGAGTTATAATACCATGAAATATGTTTTGTATTTCAATTATTTGTGTTCTTCGGGTGAATTTAATAGATTATTCGAGAAAATGTGCAGAAACATTTGACATTCAATAGCACACTCTGTCTCCGTTTTAGGTTCGACCACATATCCAAGGGTAAGTGTTTTTTTTTTTATTGTATAATTCTATCTATCTGGAAAATTAGAAATACCACCGTGTAAAACTGTTGTCTGATAATTATACAATACAAATTAGGGGAAAAACGTTTAAACGTTAATGAATAATCTCAGTGCACGGTGGAGTTAATTGCAATAAGTTTATTTGCTTATATACCTTACTGTTGTGGTAAGCTATATGCATTGATTATTATGATAGAAATCTGTGGTGGTGTGAAATTGATTTGAGCACTTAACTTTGTTCACCCGCGCAGAAATTTGCGCACTTGTATTTCAATCTTGTACAACCCTGCACTGAAGTTTGTGCTTAGAAAAAAATTTGCACACTTCTGTTTTCAAAGTCACAGATGTAATTCCACATTTGTGTGTGTTTTCAGAAGCCATGTTACGGCTACCAATTGGGATCATATTTGCCTAAACTGAATATAGGTGTGTTGGGAATGCTGGGATTTCTGCTACCTTTGTCATCACCTAAAGTTTTGTTAGCCCATAGCTCCCAGACGCCGAACAGCAAGTACCTGGGATCCATGCGCCTCAAACCATAACAGTGTAGGGAGCCGCCCACTGGCCCAATGGCGGAATCCAATAGCGCAGCCGAAGGCTGTGAATGCGTGTTGGTCCTTCCAAGCGCTCCTGGGAATTACTTACCCTTTTTAATATACAAAATATTTTTTTAGACACATATCTATCATATTCTCGTTTGGCTCTCAGCGGAGGCGGTCGCACTTCTCTCCCTCTCCCTCCCCTTATCTTCCCTGCTTCGCTCCTCTCGTCTCGTCTAGTCTACTGTCTTATACTTGAGAGACTCTCTCAGCCCTGCTCTCCAAACTACGAAAAACGATGGATTTGATCAGCTGGTCTCTCAACGCAATTGACACCATCTTCTCGACAAGAAGCCTAGGTTCGGGGGAACCTGACTGTCCGGCGGGAACGTATGCTGCTGGCTACACGATGGACGGATGGGAGCGGTGGAGGGTCGTGTGCCTGGCAGCTCTTTCCGTGGAGGACATTGAAGACATCTACCTATTCGGAACCATGATTACAGGTATTATGCTGATTGGATTAGATAGTTTGTACGAGGTTTTACTTTGGGCTCGTCTCAGGGACTCCGCCGATGCCACCCATTGTCTTACCATGTGAGCGTCTCAGGGACTATGCCCGGTGCCTAGGAACATAGTGTGTACGCCCCTCAGAGGGTAGACCGGTACCTTTCATCAGCATGTGTTGACCTCAGAGGTTAAGTCGGCCCGTAACTGAGCGTGTGCGAACTCCAGAGGTGTGGTTCTGGTATCCACCTAACTTAACCTGGGCAGTCGAGTTTGGGACCTGGATAAAGGGGATTTAACCCAGAGGCTGCAAGATAGTATTTACCACTTTAGTCCTAATCAGGATAGAAGTCCAATCTGGAAAGTTTATAAAGAAGTTAGCAAATCAGACAGTCATAAAGTAATCGAAACAACATTTATTAAACATACTACAATATACAATTATTGACATGTGGCCACATACTTGTAAATACATTTGGACAAATACAATATTAAACAATCACATTCCTCAGCTGAGAGTGCACAAAGTTCTGCGGAAAGTATCTGACTACAGATGGACTTTCGCCCAGTTCTCTGTGGGAGCTCTTATTACAGAGTGACTCCCTGACCTCTTCTGAGGCCCTTCCTTAAGTATCCAACCCAGGTGATGGCATGTCTCTGAAGACTGACCAATTTCGGTCAATGGTTAATTTTAGGGGCATTGCTGACCTTGGCTCTCAAGTCCCCAGCCAATCAGATCACTTTAGGGGGTGGTCGTAATTCCCTTGTTCTGCCATGTGAGAGGCTCTCTCAGTTTGGTGGGTTTAGCCGAAGTTTCTATATTTCTCTTAGGGAAAGTTATACTGCCTGAAATCTGAGAGTGTAATACTCCTCGTCTCATGCCTATTCAAACGAGACCAAACATGTGTGTATTTGTCTCTAACATCTATGTGTGGTGAGTTATCCTGTTTATAGTGGAAAAGGTGTCAGTGTATGAAGACTGACAGCTGTTGTTGCTGTGAATTGACTATGGAACTCCGGTCACTCCGGGGGTGAAAGGTCTTGCTTTTCCTGTATTGCTCCAGTTATTTCTATCCAGTCTCTCAGGAGCCGGCAGGCCTTTGCCTTCCTTAAAAGGGGTGGTTTGATGAGTAGAGTCCAGTCTTGCCTGGGCCAGCGGAGCTCTGAAATAGACTGATGCAGGCTGATCAGAGTTGGGGCCTGCAGGACCTATAAGTTTTATGTCCTTACAACAGCCAGTAAAAATCATTTGGTTTTTGTTTTGAGTATTATTGGCTAGATTCACCTGTGAATCAGACCGATGCTCCACTCACATACACCTTCAGAAATCATACACGGCCAAATGTAGTGTATTGAACGCTGTATTTATACTGAACATTATAAATTAGCGTTTCGAGGCAGAATCGTGAGAGAATTGTGATCTCAGTTCTGAGTGAAAAAGCCATTCATGTTTTTTCTGTAACTGTACCATAGTTGTGTATTTCATGCTTTCTATTCTTCATATCTCTTTGCTCATTTAGTTGAATGTGAAATTAACAAAGTTTTTTACAGAGTAAAAATGACTTCAGTCATTGAGATATATACATATCACACACACACACACACACACTTTAAAGGCACATGCAGCTAAATTATACTGGCTAGTGGCAACATATTCCTACATATGCACTGTAAAGCTGTTCTTCTTAAATCTTTTTAGAGACAATGGGAACCTCCATTAACAAGCTCTGGAGTCAGGCAGAGGGCTCGCATTTCTTTAGAAAAACGACTGCATGACATTGCAGAAGACTGTCTGATAGAATCAGAGCAAACAACAGCTGACAGAGTTGACTCTCAGTTCACCACCAATGACACTGATAGCTGCAGTGACTCAAGTCTCTCTCCGATAGATGACCATTTAGATGCACTTTGCACAGATGATACTGGAGGAGAGGCAGAGAGACTAGATGCTTCAGAGTCTGATTCTGAGTCAGAGTCTCAGTTTGTTGACAAGCCAGTCAGCCTTGTTGCAAGCTTAGCCAATTGGTCTGTACAGTTTGGAGTTTCTTTAGAGGCACTCACAGCCCTCCTTAGTTTGTTGAGAGTGTACCACCCAGAACTGCCCAAGGATGCTCGAACCATCCTTCAAACAGACACTGACTATAAAATCCAACAACAATGTGGTGGTTTGTATCATTATAGAGGTATCTTGACAGCACTGCATGACACACTAACCCAGCTAATTAAGCATGTTGCAGATGGCTTTACTTTTAGATTACAGATAAATATTGATGGCTTGCCATTGTTCAAGAGCACAAATATACAGTTATGGCCCATTTTAGGACTTTTGTTAAGTGTCCCGGTGAAGGAACCCATTGTTATTGGCCTTTTTTGTGGTACAAACAAACCAAATGCCCCGGATGAATTTTTAAGTGATTTTACCCATGAGCTAAAGCAGCTGCAGGAAGGATTTAATTTTAGAGGGAAAAAGGTCTTCATTGAACTGGCTTCGGTTGTATGTGATACCCCTGCTAGGGCATTTGTAAAAAACACAAAGGCTCACAATGCATATCATGGATGTGACAAGTGTTGCCAGCCAGGTGTTTACGTTAACAACAGAATGACAAACCCCATAAATAGTTTTGTATTGCGCAATGATTCATCATTTTCAGACAGAGTTGACGAGGACCATCACCACAATGGACCACATGGATTTTCTGGTCTAGATGTTGGTATGGTAACTAGATTCCCTCTAGATTACATGCACCTTGCATGTTTAGGTGTCACATGTAGATTGTTAAATGTTTGGCTGAGGGGGCCTTTGAAATTTCGCTTATCCTCAAATGTCGTTGATAGAACTTCTCAAAGTCTGATTCAGATGCGTACATATATACCAGTGGAGTTTGCAAGGAAGCCAAGGTCTCTAAGAGAGAGAGACCGTTGGAAAGCAACTGAACTAAGGCAGTTTCTGTTGTATACTGGCTCTATTGCTCTGGCACCACATTTAGATAGTAATTTATATAACAATTTCATGTTATTTTATACAGGTATTTGCATCCTTGTCAGTCCTCAGCTGTGCTCATTCTACTGTAACTATGCAAACACATTACTTACAACATTTGTAAGTCATTTTGGGGAACTTTATGGCAAGGATGCCTTAGTGTATAACATCCATGCATTGGTCCACCTATCTGCAGATGCCCAACTGCATGGCTGTTTGGACTCTGTCTCAGCTTTTCCATATGAAAATTATCTCCGTAAACTGAAGAGGTTTGTACGAAAGCCAGAATTTCCCCTTGCACAAATTATAAGAAGGTTGTCTGAGGTTAAAAAGATCAGTATTATTGAGAGTACTCAGACCTTTTAGGTCCAGGTTATAGGTGGAGTTGTAGAAAGTTTATGTTTGGGAGCAGAGTAGTGGGCGACAAAATTTATGTTGACTGATGACTGACTTAACTTTTTGAAGAACTGAAGATTAACTGTTTTATTCCACAAAAGTTTCTGGATACATGTGCATTTTGATGATGTGAGTTTACCCAGTGAATAATAATAAAAGTGGTGCCAAAACTAGCTGCTGCAGCCCATTTGAGACATTTTCAATTAATAAGTTGGTAAATCTTGTTGATCATGTTGAAACATTATGGGGCTGGGTAATATCACACGGGGGCTGGGTAATATCACACGGGGGCTGGGTAATATCACATGGGGGCTGGGTAATATCACACGGGGGCTGGGTAATATCACACAGGGGCTGGGTAATGTCACACGGGGGCTGGGTAATATCACACGGGGGCTGGGTAATATCACACGGGGGCTGGGTAATGTCACACGGGGGCTGGGTAATATCACACGGGGGCTGGGTAATATCACACGGGGGCTGGGTAATGTCACACGGGGGCTGGGTAATATCACACGGGGGCTGGGTAATGTCACACGGGGGCTGGGTAATGTCACACGGGGGCTGGGTAATGTCACACAGGGGCTGGGTAATATCACACGGGGGCTGGGTAATATCACACGGGGGCTGGGTAATGTCACACAGGGGCTGGGTAATATCACACGGGGGCTGGGTAATATCACACGGGGGCTGGGTAATGTCACACGGGGGCTGGGTAATATCACACGGGGGCTGGGTAATATCACACCGGGGGCTGGGTAATATCACACGGGGGCTGGGTAATATCACACGGGGGCTGGGTAATGTCACACGGGGGCTGGGTAATGTCACACGGGGGCTGGGTAATGTCACACGGGGGCTGGGTAATATCACACGGGGGCTGGGTAATATCACACGGGGGCTGGGTAATGTCACACGGGGGCTGGGTAATATCACACGGGGGCTGGGTAATGTCACACAGGGGCTGGGTAATATCACACGGGGGCTGGGTAATATCACACGGGGACTGGGTAATATCACACGGGGGCTGGGTAATATCACACAGGGGCTGGGTAATATCAAACGGGGGCTGGGTAATATCACACGGGGGCTGGGTAATGTCACACGGGGGCTGGGTAATATCACACGGGGGCTGGGTAATATCACACGGGGGCTGGGTAATATCACACGGGGGCTGGGTAATATCACACGGGGGCTGGGTAATGTCACACGGGGGCTGGGTAATGTCACACGGGGGCTGGGTAATATCACACGGGGGCTGGGTAATGTCACACGGGGGCTGGGTAATATCACACGGGGGCTGGGTAATGTCACACGGGGGCTGGGTAATATCACACGGGGGCTGGGTAATATCACACGGGGGCTGGGTAATATCAAACGGGGGCTGGGTAATATCACACGGGGGCTGGGTAATGTCACACGGGGGCTGGGTAATGTCACACGGGGGCTGGGTAATATCACACGGGGGCTGGGTAATGTCACACGGGGGCTTGGTAAAATCAATATTATTAATTGCACTTCATACATTCATTAATAAACCATATCTTTAGTACAGGAGGAGGTCTTGATATGGGAGTAAGCTGGTGCTGTTTGTTAGCCCATTCTCCATTGCTTTTACTGTACCTTAACCCTGTTGTGACTGAAAGACAGCAAGTGATAAACAGATTTCTAACCATAAGATTAAATTATGAACCGTAACACTGGATTACACTGTACAGTTTCTTGTACGTGTGCATTTTGAATGTTTTGCAACAAAAGGCAGACTCTGCTTGTAATAGAATTCATCACAGAATGTAAAGACATGAAATGACTATTGAAGGGAAATGTTGAGGTTTGGTCAAAAAGGTTTGAGCATAGATTCAAAAGTGTCAAAAGGGGTAGTAATATTTCATGGATTGTGTATTTAAATGTATAACAATTTCTTTTTCACATGTTTTTGGATGTTGAATTTCTGGAAACCAAGACTGTTAATATTATAGCCGAGTCATGGTTTGAGGATGGTGTCACTTGGTGGCCAAATTATAGTAATGATGAACGCATAAAGAGAGCTGTACAAAAGCGTGAGGAACCAAGAACAGGCTGGAAACAGTATGATGTTCGGGTCCTCTCAAGAGCTGGTAAGGATCTCTTGTAGAGACAAAATTCAACCCAACTGTGTTCTGAAATATACGGACTCCATTATGAGCACAATTAAAATTCTAATTATCAATTTGCTTTAGCAAGATTTGCTTACTTGGTTTATACAAATGTCTGTTACTATGTTCCCTATATCCCTTAATTTACATAAATTTAAGTCTGCATTTGGTTGAGTTGGAACACTTATACTGTTGTTTTTGCTATAAACTTGGCATTAGTTTCTTTTCAAAGAAGAGAAAAGGACAGCAGTGTAAATTATTGCTTAAATGGAATCTTAAAAATGTACTCTGCTTAATAAACTACTTAGCTAGTATAGTGACCAATAGGGAATAATAGTTCAACTAGAGCTCAGTGTGTAAATAATGTGCTTTGTAAGACACAACAGCAGGTGAGGTTGTAGCCTTCCTGTTGGAGTTCACATGCATGAAAACAGCATTACTTAAAGGGTCAGATCAGGCCACAAAATGGAACCGCTCGTGTATTTTGTGTAAAGTGATACATTTAAGCATTTCTTATGTGTGAGTTTGCATTTATTGGCATTTTGTGAATTCTGATCAGGTGATTATCGAAAGGCAAGAGAGAAACTGAGGGCCTCACTGATCTGTAACACGTCTGAGTTACAAACAGACGAGGAGGAAGAAGTGATTAGGAAAAGAAACATGAAGCCGAGGTTTGATGTGTGAGACACAGGCAACATTTGAAAATATAAGAACATTTAGGCAGATATATTTAACCAGAGAGCACATACTAGGTGTTGCAAAACTGATATGTTGTGCTGCTACGGTAATTTTCCCTAATTATCAAATAAGTAAAAGGTAGTTTGTAGTGTGGTTATTACTTCTGCACAACTTCAAATGACACAGGGATTCATTGATAAGATCTAGAGAGTAGACTGAATATTTAGTGCCTGGTTGAATTTAAGCAATTCTTACTCATTTTAATGTAGTTTATTGATGTAGTTTAAACAAACTGAACACAGTCTGATACAAGGAGTCTCTGTCGGTTTTGACTGTTTTTATTCATGCCAAAAAATTAACTGCTTGATTTTGATTTGTTTTGTTTGTTAGGCACGTTTTTGGTGATACAGACTCAGACAACTCCTGACATACCCTCTGATTCAGCTTGCCAGACCTCTGCTGGACCTCTGCTAAACCTGAGGCATACTGAATATCCGTTTTACCAGTATGTTCCTCTGTTTTCATTGAATTATTCTGTAAGCACCGGTTATGCTAATATCAATGAGTCATTGAAACTTAATTTACTGCTATGATAGTGAATTATTTTATATATGAATAGCTGTGTTTATTTATAATATTCACGTAAAAATAGTCATTGTCATTTTTCCCAGCTGCACCACCTGCCCCCTTTACGACACTTGGCATGCCTTCCAGTCCTCTTCACCACTTCTCCATTAGACATTCTGAACACGGCTGTTACACAGGTACTATACTTTTATGATTACTTTATAAGGCACTGCTCATAAAAGCGATCACTTACATGCATTCTGCTTTCCTTTCTCCAGCTCCAGTGCATGCAGCTACCACCCCCATCTCTCACATGCCCTCAAGCTCTATGAGCCAGGTCTCTGCTACACCTCTTTCAGAAGAACATCAAGACCATTCATTTAAGCCCCGGTTTAGACTAGGGAGGACAGGCACTGGACCTATTCCTTGCTCTGGTAAAATTCTTTTCATTTGAAAACTGAGTCTGTGACTAAACGATGTTTAAAATAATAAATATTGAGAACTTGGTAGATAACATTGTCCTTGTGACCACATTATAAAAAATATGTAAATCAACTATTTTAATTAAATACTTTCCCAAGTCTTTGTAGCCGCTCAATTGCACATCCTAACACTGTTGGAACATATGAAGGAACAGCAGATGCAGCTTGCTGCTACCGTTAATAATCCTGCTGCATGTATGGCGACACACTGCTGTGGCTGAAATGCCTCCCAATATCAGTTTGCCACTGGCCACCATGTCTGAAGTTGAGGAGTTGGAGGAGTGGCTTAAAGATTCAAGGAACTCGCAGGCTAAGCAAAACATGGTATTGTAACTTTTTACGTTTTAATTTTAAATAAAACTATCATTGCTGGGCCAATATACTGCTTATTGTATCAGATCTCTGAAAATTGAGTCTTTCATTGATTAACTTTAACATAGTTAATGAAAACAGCAAAACCGAATAATAAATTAGGTTTAATGTTCAGATAAACCCTGAATTGTTTGTATGACATGATGTGATGTACGATCAGGATCTCCTACAGTTGTTTTTCACAGTCAGTATGTATACTTATCTTTGCCTTTTTATATGAAATATTTTTGTCTTTTCAGATTTCTGCTCTGGGTGCTACAGGAGGACAAAATGCTAAACGAGTCACATGGAACATACTTTCAAGGCTTTTCTCAGATGCAGTAGCCAAAAAAATAAACTGGAAAGGAGTTAATGGGAAGAAGTGCTTTAAAGAAACGCATACAAGAAGTTTGCTGATCAGTAAGTATGGTGCATACAGAGAAGCTGGGTATTAGACACCTTTCTTGCAGGACTGTTATAAAAGATGTGAATTTTATGCTATATGGGGCAAAGATGCTACTTTTTTAAAACAGTTTTTTTAACTATGTGAGTTTGTATTTCTTTTAAGAACTCAAATAACTGGGCAATTGGCTATAAATGTTTCTTGGGCAGCTCTGTTTTGTCTCAACAGTAGGTCATGCATGTCTTTGAGCTGACTGATGGTTGAGAGTTTCTATTTCTATACAGCACTGTAAAAAATTATTCATTGACTCAACTTGACTGCTGTGAAGTCATCTTGTTGCTTTGACAAAGTTATATCTATGTAAAGTGATAAATTAACTACAATTAAATAAATTAGTTGATACAACATGAAGCATGTTGACTGAAAATTTTGTGTCAAATAATTTGGATTAAAAAAGTTTAGCTAAAACAACAAACCAATGCTGGGTGAACTACTTTCATGAAGTTGTTTTTACAAATGTGAATTAAGCTTGTTCAACATAAACTTATTTTTTTCAACTTCTTCAAATTTAGTTTGGTTAAGTTTACAGAGGTTGATAAAGCATTCCAAAACCTACCAAGATATGCAAATAAGACCTACAAAGCTACTACTAATCTACAAGAGAAGTAGTCCAACAAAAATTAGCACAGAAAATAGCCCAAGACATATTTCAATCTGGAATATTAATTCTTAACTGAAGACAAATGTCAACTAAGACATATGGTCAACTATCATAACATCAAAAGTACAGGTACTGCTCAAATATAAACTCTCCTTTAAAACAGGCTCCTTTAAAACAAAATAAAATAGTGTCTCAGAGACACATTTCCTCTGAACAGAGCATCCACAACAAAAATATCAAATGTCAAGTGTGCAGCTGCCAAATAATAAAAATAATATTAGTGTCTTGCTGATACATTAAAGAGATACTTTAAATATTACAAAAATGCCTCTGTTCACGGGAATAGGGCTGAAATACATAAAGTGTATAAGTAAATATAAAGACACATTTGCTTCAAAGATCAGCAAGAACATCAAGACACTGAAAATTAAAACATAGCCTATGAAGATGCTTGCATTGTCTAATTAAATGAACAATTTATTCTTCAGAGAGTGGACTCTGGCAGTGCATACGTCCAGCCCTACTTCCATGAACAGTCGTTGAATTACCTCAAAAGTGTACCAAGTATCCAAGTCTTTTGGATAGTCAATGTTCAGAATGTACAGCAGTCCCATCAGATTGACAAAAGCACTGGGTACATCTCGCAAGTGGAGAATGACAATCATTTCTTCAACCACAATGGCAATATCATTGTAGGAAGCTGGAAGGGGCTCCTTCACATTCTCAGCAACTAAGAGTATTCCAATCAGCATTCCCCTGATGACATCCTCCTCAGGATCCGTGGGCTTTAGGAAACAATACACAAGTACTTATTCTTTAGGAAAGTTTTGCCAAATAATGCGTAAGTGTATCCCTCCTCCATGTGAATTAGCTTTTTGGGTGACATCACACTTCTTACCTCACACATCTTCATGAATGCAGATGGATTTTCCTTCATGTACCACGGTAGGCCTTGCAAAGCTGTTGCCCTCTTCTTTTGGTTTGATACCTGCCAAAACACACGAGTAATATGTTTAAAATCTAAAACTGGGGATGCACAATAAGAAAAATTTTGCGCACGACACTCAGCTGCATCACAATAACGTGATGAACGCGTGTCTGTAATTAACACTGAACATATCAAGCAAGAGGCAGTGTTGCAAGTAGAATGCTGGATGTTGCTATCAATCAGCTAAAATATGAGTTTTAAAGGGGAGGATTTGACTGAACTGTAGCACGTGCTGGAGTTCCATGTGGGAGTGAGCGTCGTGGGGACCTTACCGCAGTACCGCACCAGACACAGAGTTCTAAGTCCTTTGGTGATTCTCCAATGCCCAGGACCTTACCACAGTTCCGCAACACCAGACATAGCGTACGCTCACGCTCCATCAGGTAACCCACCCCCGCTCAGCCCTGGCGGTGCCCGACAAAATAATAACTTATTAAAATAACACACACACTCATAAGCACTCTCCTCAATATAGCACTCTCCTCAATATAATTAAAAAATAAAATAATAATTAAATAATAATTTAAAATAAATAAATAATTAATAATAATAATAAATAATAATTTTAAAATAATAAATAAATAAATAAATAAATAAATAAATCCAACTCCCGTGACGTTACATCGTACCACCACAACCAAGCCCCGCCTACACAAGCCCTGCCCACAAGTGACCTTTTGACCCGACCTGTCAATTTGATGGAAGCGGTATTACTCCTCTCTCTTCTACGGCCTGTGTTTTCTATTTTTCATCAAAGTTCACCATAGCTCAAAATGTGTTTTGATGAATGAGAATGTGTTTCAAGTTTTGCAAAAAGGGTGACTGAGATCTGCAAATTGTGTCTAATTAGGTGAGCATGGTTTAAAGTTTTGCCAAAGTGATTGTTTCAATAAATGGCTTTTGGCAATTGGCATGCAGTTTTGTTCCGAAAATGATTTCTAATATTTCAGCAATTCAGAAAAACTGTAAAATATTTCACTTATCTAAACAATATTTATCTCAAAGTGCTACAAAGGCTTTTATTCAGCACAAACACAGCATCAATAATCTGAGATCATTTTGAATGTGATTATTCTATTTTTTTGTTAAAATCAACTTTAAACATACACTTTTCGAAACCTATTTTCAGTGGTGCTGACAAATTGTAAAACATCACATTATAAACATTTCTAGCCAAGACGTTTGAGCTCTGAAGCTTATAGACATAGGGACTGGCTACACAAAGGTGAATGAGACATTCAAAGAATTGTGTGAGGTTTGATTACTAAAGTGTTACAACTTTGAAGTGACTTTGGAGTCACCAGACCTTTGCATACTGTCAATGGCCCATCAGTCTGGAATGTCTGTCACTGCTCCTCACACCAATCAGTTTGGAAAGGCAGTGTGAATTTTACAGTTTTTTTCAATTGCTAAGACAGATACTGCAATACTGAAGTTGCTTTCTCAAAACTCTTCACCACAACATTAGCTCATGTGAGCTAAACTGTTAAGCATTTTGCTTTGCTGTCATACAAAATGCAATCAATAACTAAATTCTTCAAAATTTATTCTTCAATTAATTAATCAATTCAATTATCAGAGGCCATTTTGCACATAAGTACATACTGACCCTAAAACTGCCAGTAAAACAGTCAAAACTGAAATATATCATTTTACTAAATTACTATCAAGACCCTTTCTAAAATAGATTGTAAAAAACACATAAAATAAACAAATTATGTAAATTCACACAAGATCAAACAATGAATGCTGTATGCCAAGATATTTCTCCAGAGCAATGCCAATGATGGATCATGTATGTGAAGAGACAGAGTAGAATCTATGGCACTGTCTTAGCAATTGAAAAAAAACTGTAAGAAAACACACAATACCAGCCTTTTCACAGTTTATAACATGCAACAGATTAAACGTTGAAGTATAAAATGTGCAATCACATTATATTACAGGAATAATACAATACAATAAATGAATATTAGAACAACAAAATAGTTAGCTATTAGTTGCTGAGCTATTACAGTTCTCCTCAAATGAGCTTGATGGGCTGAATGGTCTCCTCTCGTTTATACATTTCTTATGTTCTTATATAAATTGTCACTCCTGATCAGGATGCCAAGCTTCAAAACAGTTGTGGGTTATGCTGAAAAGCCAGGTCTGTGCCTGGAACCCAACTAGTTTAAATGAACTAGAAATTCTGCAAAGAAGAGTGGTCAAATATTCAGCCAGAATTATGCCAGAGGCTTGCTAATGGCTACCAAAAGATTCTGGTTGATACCTGTTGTATGTAAACTTGTGACCACAACTAAAATGTGTTTTTGTAAAGAAAGCGCTATCTCATGGTAACAAGTGCAAGTGAATAGATGGGCGAGTTTAGACGATAATTTAGGCTCACCCCCAGAAGGAGGGGGGTCAGTCCCTTTGGCTGGCTTTTGGCAGGCAACCGGCAGGCAGCCGGCTGGGAGGGGAAAATTCAAGCGGCTACATCTGTACCTGCGAGATGCCCAACTGATCTGGCTCTTTGACTACGATGAGGAGGAACTGCACATGTTTCAGATCGCCGTAGACGGCACAGACCCCGTGAAAGACGACCCGCATCTACTGAGTTTCTCTGAAGATGAATGGGAAAACTTGAAGTCTATCAGCGTCCCGATGATGAAAGTGACCACCAACCATGACAATCGGGGGAACATCTACAATATGGCCATGCAGTTTAAAAATCCTGACGAAGGTAAAGATCGGAGGACCTTTATAAAGTGGGACGCGACCGGGGAGCTGGGGGACAGAATGCTGAATATATGTCAGCGGCCTAAATGCGACTGTTTTGGGCTGAGAATACCGTTCGTGACTTGGATGCGGATGTTTGAAGAAAAGGGGGATTTCTTCCACACGCTGTTCAAGGATAGTCGGGGGCGTAAGGAGATGCAAGCGTTGAAAAAACTTGTAATGTAATATCCATGTGTGGGGTGAGCAAAAGATCGGAATGCTAGCAATGGGGAAGAACGGACAACCATTATCAAGTAGTGTAACATTTTACAGATGTTATACCAAATGTATGCATTTATCAAATGTGTTGTTCTTAATCTAACTTGAACATAGTTGTACATTGTTTATTTTTCAAACATGTTGCACAAATTATATAAATTTATCAGATGAAGTTTTTTTGGTAATATAACTTGACCCTAATTTTTTAGTTACACAAATGTTTTAAGACGTAACATGAAAGTTTTTCAAAGTAAGATGTACAGATGTTTTAAAATATAACATGAAAGTTTTTCAAAGTAAGATGTACAAATGTTTTAAAATGTAACATGAAAGTTTTTCAAAGATGTACAGATGTTTTAAAATGTTACATGAAAGTTTTTTGAAAGATGTAACATTTACAGGTGTTGTTCAAAATGTATGCATTTATCAAATGTGTTGTTGTTAATCTAACTTGAATATAGTTGTACATTGTTTATTTTTCAAACATGTTGCACAAATTGTACAAATTTATCAGATGAGGTTTTTTTGGCAATATAACTTGACCATAGTTTTTTAGTTACACAAATGTTTTAAGACGTAACATGAAAGTTTTTCAAAGTAAGATGTACAAATGTTTTAAAACATTACTAATTGTAATTGATTTCTGTTGGAAGCAAAACAGGCAGTTCATAGTGAAATGGTTGTGCAGTTATAGGAAGGCACAAGCACAATGTTTTTTGTTGAACTTACATTATTTTTTTGTCTGGGGTGTAGTGACCTTAAAGGAAGAAATGTTACAGGTAAGGCGTGTCTTTTATAGAATACAGTGTTGCTGCAGGAAGAAGAATACATAAGTAAAGGGGGGATGTTGCGTTCAGTTAGTAATTGTTCTGTTTTCCATATTACTGTATGTCACAAGAGGGTGCTGTAAGGCTGTTTGATTCGACTTCAATTCCTATTCCAAGAGTCAAGAATGGATAGCGGATCCCAGGCAGCAGTTTTCCAGATTATCAATTTCAAAAACTTAAATATATGAGAGAAAAAAAGACTTTGTAAAATTTAGAAGTATATAATACTATGAATGACAAGGGGTCTTAATACTTTTCATTTAATTTTATTAACTCAATCTTTTGCTGGCAAGTATACCTTTTAAATTATATACATAACAGTACAACTGCATTATTTGTGTTTTGTATGCACACTTCATACAAAGTAAAAGGTTAGGGAGGCTACTTCATTAATAGTGTTTCTTATTGATACTTTACAATTCCGTTCTATTGCCCAACTCCCAGAGGACCATGCAGTTATATTACAACATAGTAGTCTACGGAAATGTCAATACTAATCATACATTTCAGTGACATAACTAAATAGACATATGTTGACACACAGACACAGATAAAAACAATTAAACTCCCTCTATGTGAAAATGACATGAGACACACGTCCTCAATGTTAAAATCTATGATTGTAAAAATGACCATCGTTGCCAATGTTATATCTCAGGTCTCAGATTACTTCGTTAAGTGTCAATTTAACTGAAAAAAAAAATCACAGAAAAAGGCAAGCTTATTTGCCGACATTTAGTAACCGACAAGCTGATTAAGGAGGACTAAACCTGTACCTGGCTTTCCTGTCAGCTTCTTGGGGATGGCTAATCTTCAAATTTTATTACAAATACTACAACTTTATTTTGTGCCTTGCTTAAAGTAAAATATCTTCAGACTACTGAACACTGCGTTGATGGTGACATTTTTAAACTGATTCGCTTCTTTCGCCTCACTCTTCTCTATGTGACGGGTGGGCGTGGTTGATCTAGCCGGCTCCCGATTGGCGGGTTTATGGTAGCTCCTGTGTCATGTGACTGGTAGTAGCGTAGGCAGCACCGCCATAGATTTGAAACCCTGTATGCCGATACGCGATGTTGGCGCGGTAATTGTGAAATAGAGGATTCATAGATATGACTTAGTGAACCGACTATTTTCGAAACTGCAACAACATGAGGAATGTTAAAACTAGAAAACAGGGAACCACATTTCGCAGGTAAAAAAATTTGCGGTACGGTCAAATAAGATACATAACATGTTTACTAGCCTGTGACACTGACGGGATACTAGCATGATTAGTTTTTGTTGAGAATACTATGAGCAGTACTACATAAATTTGGGGGGGGGATATAAAAAGATATTTTAGAGGGGACTTAATGCTATCTATTCATCAAAGTTCTGCTGGGAGTTGTTCAGGTTTGGAAATATCAGCCGTAGAAATGTCGGGCTTCTATCGAAGTACACTACTCGTATCACTGCGCATTAGACACAAGCGCGAGCTCCCTGGCGATATCTGCTGCGCAGTGATATTATTGGTGTGTGGAGTTGGGTAGAAGGAAATAGTTCGTATATTAAACTGCTCGCGACGAAGTCTGTGGATTTTCTTAACCTGTTCCTGATTTCTGGTAAGAGATATAGCTGTTGATTTTTTTCAAATGCGTTGTTCTGGCGCTTTAAGTAGTGAAAGCAAAATTGAATCTTATTATATTGCTTATTCATTAATAAGTAGCTATAGCATGTATACTGCCCAATGTTTTGATTTAATAAATATGAAAATTTTATAAAGATTTCAACCTTTTGAAAATCTTTTATAAAGGTTCCAGGTTCGAGTCTCCGTATGGGTCACATGTGTGCGGAGTTTGCATGTTCTCCCCATGTCGTCGTGGGGTTTCCTCTGGGTACTTCGGTTTGCCCCCACATTCCAAAGACATGCTGAGGCTAATTGGACTTGCTAAATTGCCCGTAGGAGAGCATGTGTGAGTGAATGGTGTGTGAGTGTGCTCTGCGATGGGCTGGCCCCCCATCCTGGGTTGATTGATGGATGATTTTCAGGTCACACTGCCCCCTCAGAGCCCACCAATCAGTGACTGTCTCATAGTGTGATGTAATACACAATGTCCGCACCACCCACTTTTCAGTGAGCAGTAAAAACACACCAGCTTGTCTCAGCGGACAGCGGCTTTTATCAGATAAGGGGAAAAGGATGAGATATCAAAAGTAAAAATAAATATATCACATTTAGTTAACATCAAATGAAAATAGCCCTGCAATAATATATTGGATTCTAGGATATCACCTATTAAAAGGGTGAATCTATTCTAGCAGAAGATAAAAATCCATTTATGAACAGTGAAAATGGGCATGATAGGTCCCTATAAATGACAGGTTTCTGTCCATGGTGCTGAAAACCAGGATTGGCAGATTTCACATTACAGCGATTCCCCCACTATATCGCGGATTTTCCTCCGACGCCTCACAATTCTCTGCGTATCCCGTACATTGTTTGTGGTCCAATTGTTTTCGTTTTGTTCTAAGCCCTACGATGGAAGACTTTGACCATTCAGGAGAAGGTAAAACTTCTGGATGTGCTTCGGGAAGGAAAGCGTTATGCGGCATTCGCCATTATGGCTTGAATGAATCAACAGTACGCTACATGAAGAAGGATGAAAAGAATGTGTAAGAGCCATATATGTTTTTATTTTTATATATTCCATTACATATATAGAGAGAAAGTTGTGTGTGTGTATATATATATATATATATATATATATATATATTACATATTATTATTTATTTTTATTATTATTATTATGTCACTCATATCCTTAGCCCGACATACAGATATATGTGTTGTTTTAATGAGTTTACATGTGTTTAAAGCATGTGGGAGGGGTATGTTAAGGCTTAAACCTAAAAAAAAATGTATATGGTCTTTCTGTATCGTGGATTTTCACCTATCGCTGATGGGTCTGGAACGCATCTTCCGCGATAGGCGGAGGATCAAATTTACCTTTTTAACCTGATTTGACTTCAACCCTCTTATTTTGTTAACAGAGTGTGCGGGGGGAATACAAAGGATTACAGTGGGTAATAGGTGATTTATATTGACCTTAATTGTCACCCAAGTGACTCTGGACAATAAGTTCAATAATGCTTCCCAAAAGCTTCTCTCTTTTTCACTAGTTACACTTCATTACACCGAAATCAAGGAAGAATCAAATGTACAAGCCCATTATACAAAATATAAGATGCAAACACATAAAAAATATTTTGTAAAAACATTAAAAACAGATTAATATATATTGTGCAATTTGAAACTTTACATTTAGACCTCACTTAGAAAATGCAGGTGATGACCAGCCCAACCAGCAGTTCCGTCTGGTTGTACAGAATACCTACTCAATTAAATTTTGAGGTCATGACTAAACTAAATTTCAGCTCTGCCTTTAACATCACCAGTTAGATGAAACTGATCATTGCAGTGGGAAATACAGTGAAGCCATGAAACATACTAGATGTAAATATATTAATTTTCACATACACTTGAGCTCAGTGAATTCAAGCGTGTCATACACTGTAAAAAAAAATCCACCAAAAAAAGGAAAATGTACTGGCAGAAAATTACCAGCACATTTTCCGTTACGTTAATGGACTCTTCCTTCAATTTACAAATATTGTAAATTCAGTTTTCCACAGTTTCTTAAATGATAGTTTATTTTCATTTTTAATTCTTCATTCTGCCAATGCAGATTTGTTTGTTTAATAAACGGTGTTGTTCATAAAAGTACAAGAAGTAATTTGAGAATATAGTGATTCACTACAATGATTATTTTTCATAACTCAATGGCCCATAAACATACAGTTATCCATCTGAAGCTGGATTTAAACCAGCAAACTTTGGATTACAAGCCCAAATACTTGAGCTACTGAGCCACACACTTACACTGACTCAGCTTAAGTTGCAGAGACACAGTGGACTTTCTGTTGGATGTCAGACAGAACGGCAAAGGACCCCTCACTAACAGGAACCTAAAACACACAAACACTTGGGGACACTTCAAATGCGTGATCTGACTCTGCAAGGGGAGAACATGTTCATGTGGAGTCTTGGCTTTTCACAATGTTTCATTCCTGCTTATAGCTAAGGTTTTTTTTAGCCGTTGTCACTCTAAGGTTGCCCATTAATGGTTTGGAATTGGGAATGTAAAGCTGTTTTGTTAGCATGTCTGCCTTACAATTCCTTTACTGTAAGTCGAGGCCTGCTGGAGCTCAATTCTGCTTCATGGCACTTGTATTTACTCTTTATTTTGTATTACATTATGTGTGAGACTAACCCCTTTCTCTACCTCTCCATTCCTCCTGTCGAGCTCCATACAGAACTAGTGGAGAAAAGGGGTGCTTGGAGGGGGGACGATATCTCTGGATGCCCACTTAAGAAATATCTGCGTTACCTTCCAATACACCTTCCAAACTTAAGTGGATTGAACATGGGTGCTGTTGAATTAATAAAAAAATGCACTGTATTAAAATGATTTTGTTTATATAACATAAAATTGAACTATAAACATGAAATTTAAATCTGTTTATATATTGACAAAATAATAATTCAGAATTTTGAACCCTCGAACAAAATTAAACCTAATATGGACAAATGGAAAGCATTGAAATTATCCTCATGGGGGGAAAGTTAATGTTACTAAAATGGTTGTGGTGCCTCAAGTTAATTATCTCTCTATGATGCTTCCATTTAATATTCCGGAAAGGATATTTGAACAGTACGAGAGTATAGTAAAAGATTTTTGTAGGGAAAGAAAAAACCTATAGGATTAAAATTACTTCGCCCAGAGACAAGGGAGGTCTAGGATTGCCAGATGTTAGATTATATAGCATGTCATTTGAAATAGCCAAACTCTACTATCACTGGAAGAATGTGAATTCTGATGTGGACTGGATAGCTATCGAGAGCAATTTGGCTTCACTATTTCAACCTCTGCACATTCTGTCACAATGGGGGGACAATATAAGAAACACAAACCCGATAATATCTTTTTTGAGGAATATATGGATCAAAATACATAAGAAGCTTAAAGTATCACATGACATGCAGCCATATTCCTCAATTTGGCACAATCCTGAAATACAAATAGGAAAAAGTATGGAAACAATGGCAAGAAGATGAATGGTCAAGAATACTTTCTAGAGTGGGGAAATATTATAGGGAAGTAAAAGGTACATTTATTCAGTATAAAATTATACACAGATAATACTGGACACTAGTTAGACTAAATAGAACTGGACTAATTAATACTGATCAGTGTTGGAATTTTATAAGGCAGGTGGGGGCTTATTTACACATGCTGTGGCAGTGCTCTCAGGTATATCCATTTTGGGGTAGAGTTCTTGGTCTCCTGGACAAATGGCTAGGCTTTACTTTACCCCACAAACCCGACTCTGTCTGCTAGGAGATAGAGTGGAATTGCCAAAGGTGAATAATAAACAGTTTAAGGCTGTGATGGTGGGACTCATAACTGCCATGAGGGTAATATTAAGGCATTTGAAATCCTCAATAATCCGCAATATATAGGAATGGACTGATGAGATGATTAAGGCAGCTTCATATGAAAAAATGTTGGACAGACTAAATGGGAAACAAGATATGATGAAAATGTGGGAACGTTTCTAGGGCCATGTTTTTGAAGGATAAATGGCTGGGAGGTTGAACTAGTGATTGGTCATATTGTTTTATAAATGTGAATGGCTGAAGTGCTGTAACTTTTTGGTTTGAAAAATAAGAAAAATTTGAATTACAAAATAAAATGCTCTTAGAAAGTAATTTCATGTAACTACTAGTCTTAAAATTAATTACATCCAACAGTACATTTTTTAGTGTAGGTAAGTAGATGGATCGATAAAATTAAATAATTATTACAAATCACAAATAACTATTACAGTCAAGGCCAAAAATATTGGCACCCCTGCACTTGTGTCAAAAACACACCCCTTCTCCTAGAAAATTGTTGCAATTACAGATGCTTTGGCATTGTCATTAATTTCTCTTGTTGGCACTTGAAGAAAACAAAAAGAGCAAGAAGGAAAAATTCCACGCAAAAGGGCACCTGCCCTTTTCATATTGTCTCAAAAACCCAAAGCCAGTCAGAGTGTTCTGGGGGTGGTTGTACACCCAAATAGGCCATTTGATCCATGTTGATCTTAGTCTTTCTCATGATGGTGGGTAAATCTGGGGTGGCTCTTGTCCTCATATGAGGTCTTTGGTGCACATTAAGTGAAGCAGATACAGGCCACCCATTGTGTACCTCTGTGCCATTTAAATGGGCTTGCAATCTGAAGAGGTCTGAGGGCACAGTGATTTAACACTGGTCCACTTTTTCTTATGGCCTTGAGCCAGGTCATGACAATATCTTGTGCAGCACTAATGACGTAATGGCATCTGCTCATGTTATCTCATAACTTGAAGCTGTTTGTGCAGCACAACCCACACGGCACCAACAAGACATTGAGAACAATCCCAGCAGCCCTCGGCTCTCTTACCCAATGCTGTTATAAGGGGACCAAACTTCTTTAAATTTCGCTTCCACAGTGGCTTTTGAAAAAAAATAAGCAAATCACGCAATGCTATTGAAATTATTAAAACATAGAGATTAACAGTCAGATATGTTTTATGATTTTAAATGAGGAAGTGATATATTGGATATAACATGAATGTATTTCTTATTTCTTTTTTTTTGGGTTTTCTGTGGTGAGAAATGAAAGCTACAGGCATGTAAATATTGCTTCCTGTAGTAACTTGTAAAATTTTCCTCATTGTTAACAGTCACATTACATGTGAAGGTGTCAGTCAGTGGAAACACATACTGAGATAAGTTGGACAGCTGTCCTGTCTTAATGCCCTTCATCTTAATTTGACAGAAGATAACAATCATTCCAGAGAATAAAAGTCAGTATCTCTTATGGAAATTTCAAAGATTAGGCCTATTTGCCCTTTTTCATAAGCACCGATTCTAATGCTGTTACTACACCTACATTGCAAACATACATGTAAGATTCTATATATATGAGTATCGTGAAGAGGTCAGTGAAACAAGAGTTAAACCCGTATTGGGTCTCTCTCACACAGCCGCTCTGACTTGAGAAGGTGTCAGTCAGTGGAATCAGACAGTGAGATACTTTGGTCAGTCGTCCTATTCGTTCAGCACCAGCCCATCAAGCAGAGGTTTCAGCACCACGGACAGTGACCTGTGTTAAACTGGCCTCAGGTTCCTACATTGGCTCTGTGGAATTTTCTGTAAATAATTAAATGCCTCCAACCCCCTACATGCGGAAATGTTTCCCCTCCCCCAGACCGTTTCATGTTGTATCCTCAGTATCTGTGTATTTGATACAATATGGCTGTATGAGATGTCAGTCAGTTTACTGCTGTATATATTAATCCTCAGTGGAACATTTGCTGCTCTATTGATGTGTCGCTGATGCTCCCTGTTTCCTAAGTCTAGTTTTCTCAGATGAAGCAGTTCACCCCTTAAGTTAGAAGACGTTTCCTGTTAATTGCTCTTGTTTGAACAGGGGTTCCCCGCATACAGAGGAGAAAAGCCCCCACTTACAAATCAGCATCCATTTTCTGCGAGTGACGTCCCTGCACAGGATCACCAGATGTTTTTCGTTAGCTCATCTCTTATCTTGCTGCCTCCCAAGGTCCCTGGTACAGAGCCCTCCAGTCCTGGTGGCAGCTTGGCTGCACAGGCTCCGGAACAAAAGCCCCGACCTGAGAAAAGGCTGAGATGCCATTACTGTACAAAGGTCTGCGAGACGACCAGGCTTTGTGCTACTTGTATATGTTATGTCAGCAAACCACACACATGTACATGTACAACACTAGTGCAGAGCATTTGCAATGTTTTTGATTGGTTATTGTTCAGTGTTCATTCATAGTTGGATTTTTGTGTTATTTGATTATTGTTTGATTTACTGATGTTTGTATTTTGCAGTTTTACCAGATTACAATCTGATTTTGCTGTTCTAATATGTAATTTGAATTGTTGTATCATCTTGTTTTCTTACTTTAACATTTGTATTGTTAAAACAAAGAAATGGATTGTTTACTTGTGTCTTTTATTCTACATCATAGATAATGCGAACCTTCATGTAAGTAAGAGGTAATATTTTGCTCAGTATCAGTTCAAGTTCAAATACTTCAGGTTTTTTATTTGACAAAACACATAAAATAGTCGTGCAAAGTCAGTGATTTATTTTTAAAACTATTGCACTGTGATATATTTAACATCATATTTTCAGTTCTGCCAAATCTCATATTGACATCTTAGTGGTTTTCCAATGGCTTGTGGTGTCACATGGTGGTCGAAAATGATATTACAGGCTTTTGTTGAAATTACCTTAAAAATTCATCTGGAATGTATCAATTTATGTTGTAATTAATGATGCAAATTAACACAGATGGGGCCATTTTGACCCAAAACAGCTAGTTGGAGGGTAGCAATCCTCCAGATTGCAAAGGTCAAGGTACTAAAACCTGGAAAAGTGCAAAGGACTGGAGCAAAAGAATAACAGTGAAAGCTGTCAGAAACAGACAGGAAACTCTGCATGGATGTTTTTGAAGAGGTAGATGGTCCAGTTGGCTGTATTAATCAGTCTGCTGAGAAACATAGCGCCAACAAGCCCATGGCCTCTTTTCATGTAAAACTTCGTACAGGAGGCTGTTTGAGCAGTTTAGTGCCTTTGTTAGCCTCGGCTCCTGTAAATCATATAAGCACACCCACCACACCCCCAGGAGCATTCCGCGTGCCCCCACCTGCCAACCTGCCTGTCACCCCCAACCCACAGACCGTCTGTAGTTCTGAAATTTATCCACATGGCTGCTGACCAAGTCTAAGGTAAAATTCTATGAATGAAATTTTCAGTAAGATACAATTTTTTCCTCTAATCTGGTGCAGAATTATTGGCGTCGGTCCTAACTCTGTCTTGAATATGTACCCAGCAGGCACCTAGGACTCGTATCAGTCACGGGAGATCGCGGGCAGAGCGGCGATCGTGAGGGCAAGCGGGGAATCAGGAAGCAGGCAGGCCGGATTCGGGACGAACGGGGTTTATTTTCAGGAAATCAGGGGCAGGGAACACAGGACGGCAACAGACATCAATGACGGACGAAGGACTCAGGTAAGACACGGACTGAAATACACAGGACTGATTGAAAATAATCAGACACAGCTGGGTACAATCGGGAAAGAACACGTGGGTAATCCGGGGGCGTGGCACACACGAGGAGCCGACGAGCAGGGCATGACAGTATCTCCCTCTGAGAATCTTTTCTAACGCGCTCAGCAGCAGAAATTCTCCATCCTAGATGAGCCTACAAAGTTCTGTAGAAGTTAAATATACTTTAGTCAAATGAGAGACTAACCTGCTGTCAGGCAGGGGAAGCTTGAACAAGGCCTTCATTCATGACAGCTCCACTTGGCTTTTTGACGAGTCCCCATTTAGATGCAGCACCTCAGAGACTGAAGAGCAGGATGAAGGCTGTAAGTGCAGTTTGCTGTGGATTGTGTCTGTGTTTAAATCTAATAAAGGATGAGACAATTTACTTAAAGCATGATACAGTTCATATTGCTCTTCAGGCTTCGTGATAAAATATAAAAATTATGGAGTACAAAGTTGTACATGCAAAGAAAACAATGCAGAGCGGCAGGGCGCCTGGCCCAGAGGGTCTTCACATAGAATTCTACAAAGGCTATTTTCAAATATCATATATATGATTTATTAAATTTAGATTTCAGTTTGCAGTCAATTCAATTTCCACGTTTCTCAATTTTCACGTTGCCTTTTTAAACGCAATTATGTGAATTTTAAGTAAAAATATGGAATTAAATTATATCGTAATAATTATTAATATCATTTCATATGAAAAAAAACTTTACTATTGTACAATATTGCCCAGCCCTAGGCTAATTTCAAAATTGATTTACATACAATTCTTTTACATATTGTCTGTCTGTCATTATACCTTGCAAATTAATCAGGATAAAACATATAAAACGATAAACAATAAAAACTATACGATTAGGAAGCAATCAGTCCCGTGTACAGGATCAGCCAGAAAATACTTGCATTCATCTAAACTTTTATAAACTTTAAACTGCCTTTACTTGCTGGCCTGTGGGCCACCAGACAAACTTGAAGGCCTTACAGGATAGGATAGGATGCACATTCTTTATTGTCCATTAAATCCCTCTACCAAGTGTCAATAGGCTCCAAACAACCAAATGTAATTAAAGAAAATTTTAAAAAAGGGAAAAACATACAGAAATAACCCAAAATAAAAAAATAATAAATAAATAAAGACTAACCAAAGTAACTTAACTGTCCCCTCAGTTGCTGGGATTTAGTCCATCACCCTGACTAAACTGTATAATGAGCAGATGGGACTGTCAGTATATGGTTAGATCGTGTTTAATACAACAACGGAATACTGCATACAAGGCACAAAAGCAATGTGGGGAATAGAGCATTAAGGGAACAGTAGTCCTATTATTACACCTCCTTCTTTTAGCTTAAGTCAAATGTGCTGTGTACCTTTTGACATTAATTTCTATTACTGCTATCAACAACCTCCTTCTCTCTTTCTCTCTCTCTTCTACTGAACTTCCCTCTTTGTTCACAAGTCCATTCTGTCAGGTGGTTTTCCAGTCAACTTGACCTAGTAACAGTCCCTGTAGGCCAAAGATGAACTTTACAGTCTCTACAACATATGGTCTAGGAGTATCTGCAGGTCTGACGACTCCCAGCAGTCCCTTCTGTGCTAATCCAAACTGTCTGACCAGATGTCAGTTCTGCGAGAGGTCTGGAGCGGAGTCTGCGGTTGTAGTGTTTTGCCTGCTGATGCCTTCTCTCCTCATCCTGCTTGCGAAAAACTTGCAGATCTGGCCATTTAGGACCCAGCTGTCCACCATCTGGCTAATCTGTGCTGTGATACCGGGCCACCATACTGACAGTGTAGCTCTGGCTCGGCATTTTGTAATTCCCTGATAGCCTTCATGCAGACGCTGAAGAACATCCGCTCTCAAGGGGGGAGGTATCACAAGTCCTTCTCCCTTCATGAGAAGGTCGTGAACAAGGTGAAAATCCATTCTGCGCTGCCAGTATGGTTTAATGTCTGGATCTAACTTACATCTCTCTGGCCATTCTGTGAAACAGTGGTTTGTCACTTGTCTGCATACGTCATCTTCTTTCTGCGCTGTCTTTATCTCCTCCAGCCTTTTGTCTCCACGTCTTTCTCTAGCTGAAGATGCCGTTCAATCAAAATGAATATTTTACTCACTTATCTTTTGGTCTTTTATGATTCCATGTGTACCACCTCCAAATTATTTTGAAGATTTGAATTTCATTGTATCCAAATTAATTTGGAACGGCAGACAACCCAGGAAACGCTTCTCAGTTTTACAGCGCACCAAATCAGACGGTGGCCTCGCCCTCCCTGATTTTAAGCTCTAGCATTGGGCATTTCAAATTAGGGCTATGCGCACTTGGACAGACGCAGGCCGTGTAGTGTCGTGGAGAGGTATTGAATCGACTATAGTGCATCCCCACGGACTCCAGGACTTACCTTTCCCAGGGGTAGGTCTTCGTAAATCACGACACAAACTTGGTTGTATCTTTTCATCCACCTTAGCTGCATGGTACAACGCCGAAAAAGTAATAGGTCAACAATCTCCTTTATGGAACAATTTCCACTTTCTGTCAGACTATAAAGCTTTTGTTTGTCCCCCCTGGTCATCCAAGGGGGTTTTCACATTTTATAATACGTTTGATGCGAATGTTGTGCGCACATTCCAGGACATTCAAAAAGAATACAGTCTGCCTGGCTTCTCATTTTTCTTCGACCTCAGGCTACGATCCACAATGAAGACCTATGCTGTGCCATGGAATTCTGTCTTAGATGATCACCCAGTGTTTAGCTGGATCGATCCTGTCGAGGCATCTAAAGGCACAGTCACAATCATTTACAACAATTTACTCCTTAACGTTCATAAGCCTTTGAAGATTCTGCCAAAATGGGATTTAGAACTTTCTAGGTTAGGATTCCACCCGGTTTGGGAAACAGTGCAGTCGAATCTTTGCCTTACTTCCAAAAACCTTAGTTATGTACGTATTCACTTTAAAACTATCCATCGTTTCTATTGTAACCCTACAAACGGTATCTCATCAAACCTGCTCCCCATCCATACTGCAGCATTTGCAACACTGACACTACCGGTACGTTTCTACATGTTCTGGGACTGTCCAGTGACCCAACATTTATGGAAGCTTGTCACTCGTGTGTAATGTGATCTTACTGGACTATACTTTGACATGGAGCCTTGCTTACTATTGCTTAACGATGACTTGATGTACCAGTTCTCATTACGTGATAAAAAACTGTTAAAGGCAGGCTTTACAGCTGCTAAGAAAACCACACTACAGCGATGGATACACCTTGATACAAACCTGAAGCAATTCTGGATTGTCTCATTCCATTACATTGTCTATTTAGAGTATACCACTGCAAAGATTAACAAGGCAAAGCAATCACTGTAAATACCTGGAGGAATATGGCTGCTGCTCTTAAAGAGCTTCTTTGAAGTTTATATGAGTCTAATTTATATGAGTTTGCTGCCAACATGTCAAGTGTGAAAAGTTGTTCTGTGTTTCCTTTTCTTTTTTTCTTTTCTTTTTTCTCCTTTCTCTTGCTGCTTTTTTGTCATTTATTCTTGTGGTATCTCTGTCCTGTATGTGCCTTCTGATAAATTGACGGAATGACAATAAAATTATAATCACAAAAAAAACAGCCTCAACTACAACATTATACATTTTTGCTGTACACAGTATCTTGTCACGGTTGATCAAAACATGATTCACCCCTGTACTCCCATAAAGTGTCCTGTAGGGCCTGGATTAGGTCCACAGCTCTAGCTAGATCAAGGGAAGGTGCTTGAAGCATGTCTGACAGATATTTGGCTTCCCCAAGAATCTTCCTAAGAACTGCTAGAATTCCAATAAAGGTAAGGTCTACTTGTGAAAGCAGGCCCCGTGCATCCACTGATCTCTCCGCACTGCTCTCTCCATCTATCTCATGTAGTACACGCAATACAGCTGGCAGTCTGTCCATCAGATTTTTACATGCATAGTACCTGCATGCCCCTCTGGTATCACTGACTTTCTGTAGCTCTCTTGGTGCATCCTGATACATGTCTTGTTGAAATGACAACCATTTCTGGTGAACATAAGACCCTGACATGTACCAATGAAAAAAAACATGAGTTCCATGTGCGATCTTTTCAGGTATCGTGATTTTGTTGAATTGATAGATTAATTGTTGTGGCCAGCGTGCGTATATAAGATCCGGTTGTAGTTGCGTGTGGGACCACCCTGTAACCGGAGACGTGACTCTCCATGTGCCAGTATCTCCTTTTTGGGTCACCCCGTTCAACAGCAGGGCCATATTTAATCTCCTCCTTAGCTTCCGCTTCTAAATGGTCAAAAAGAAAAAATGCTTGATCAGCAGACGACAGAAGCCGGGCCCGCATACAAACTCGCACCTCTTCCTCCCACTCCTCAAAGCTCACACCAGACCTGCCCCCAAACATTGGACACTTCCGGTCTCTAGAAATAAAAGTAAAACGTTCAGTATAGACACGAGGCTCGACCGAAACAGGTGGAGGTGCGGGGGAGGATTGGGTGGCAGTAGAGGGACCTGGAACTTCTGCTCGTTCCTGGTGCAAACGATCATTATCAGGCTGGAGCTGCCCCAACAAATTCCTGAGCTGCTGCACTTCGTCGTCCATAATGACAATAGGACAATAAAACTAGACGGCACAAACGAAGCCCGGCAAACTAAATTTACTCAAGATAGTAGCGGCTCCTGGGAAACTAATGCTGCTGTTTTGCTTTGCCTTTCCACTATGACAAATTAAACACCAAAAAATAAAAAACCAAAAAAAAATCTCACCTAACCTCCTCAGGGAGCGATCACGGAGTCACATCTGCACCATGTACTGGTGAAATCCTGCCGACTACGCCCACTCCGATATAAAAGCACACAAATTCATAATCACCGCCTGGGGGACGTGAAGACCATGAACACTGCCTTTATTATTCTGCGTTCAGTTAACACTCCAAAGGAAAAACCAAACAGCAAAGCAATTACTTTAAAAATTACCCACAAATGGTACAAATCAGATCATGTTAGAATAACACTCCAATCACACAAAGAAACCCAAACCCGGCAGCTATTACCTTGGGGTGGGGGGGGGACACTGTCAGAAGGTACTCCACGGGGTCAGCACATCACATGGCGTAGATACACACACCAGGGGGGTGGGCTAAGAAGGCAGAGCGACCACACAGCGCTATATCGCCACGACCTACCCCCCCCCCAAACCAGATCCTCACCACCCAACACCAAGCCTCCCCAACGGCGCCCCACGGTTTACGTACAACAAACTAAACAAAACACATAAATACTTAATACTAATTAAACAGGAAACCCGAAAACAAAATAAACAAAACAAAAGCAGAAAACAGCAGCAATTGTAGTGGCTCAGTATCCCGCCGGCTGCCTGGCTCACGCCGGTCCGGGACACTCCACCAAATCGCCATCCACTGACTGATTACAAGCGGTATTAAAAGGGAACCTTAAAACGGGAACAACTGCAAGTGGCTAGGTTACCAAGCCCTCGCAAACTGCAGTGATGGAGATGCCCACAACTAGGCTAATTTAGTGAGGAACCTCCCTCAAAGGTACAACGGCGAACACCCGCCTGCTTCAGATCACAAGCCCATGTTCTGAATCACTATTCTACCAACACACAGGTAGAAGATGAAGAACTCTCCTCAAAGTAGTGCTGTCAGTTGGACCTTGTAACATGAATAATCGTAGTGGAGAGTTACAATTATTATTTTAATTTGAAGACGTGAGATTTTTATTGGGGGAGGGTCCCACCTTCAGAAACAGCCAGTGAGACTCGTTTACCTCAAACCTTCTGACCATGTGAGTCTCATTAATGAAATCTTAAGCCCAGCCGGAGCCCACCTCCCCAAGGGTACACTCTACTTTCCCAGAAAATGCCAAGATGGATTCAAATTCAACTCCCAAACCTACTGTCAGTTTTTAGAAGACACTTTCTTCAAGCAGCGGTACAGGATAAAGTCAGCATCTTTCAGGAGGACCATGATTTTTATGCAGGACAATGCTCCATCGCATGCATTGAAGTACTCCACTGCATGGCTAGCCAGTAAAGGCCTTAAGGATGACAGAATAATGACATAATCACCTGACATAATCCCTATTGAGAACTTGTGGGCCCTGCTTATATGGGAGATTTACAGTGAAGGAAAGCAGTACAGCTCTCTGAACAGTGTCTGGGAGGCTGTGGTTGCTGCTGCACAAAAAGTTAATCGTCAACAGAACAAGAAAATACCAGATTCCATGAATGGAGGACTTATTGCTGTTCAGCAGCCGGACTGCTTGGGGGAAGAAGCTATTGCACAGTCGTGCAGACCTGCTCCTGATGCTGCAGAATCTTCTTCCGGGTGGAAGAGGGGTAGTAGACAGTTCGTGGGTTGGATGGTACCGGTCAATCACAATGCTGGTGGCCTTACGGATGCAGCGGGAAGTGTAAGTGTCCTGCAGGCTGGGGAGGGAGCTGCCGATGATGCACTCAGCGGTCTGCACAGTCTTCTGAAGGGTCCGGACCGCTGAGCGCGTCATCAGAAGCTCTCTCTCCAGCCTGCAGGACACTCACACTTCCTGCTGCGTCCGTAAGGAGGTGGCTATATTGCTCACTAATTGATATTTCATGTCAGAATTGTTTATTTGGAAATTATGTGATGTTTGTTTATTAATCGCACTTTGAAAGATGATAATGAACAAGGGAGATGGGAAAATGTAGGTGTTCCATTTAGTTGCATAATAATTGTGCACACTAATAGTTGTGTAATAATTGTGCACACTAATAGTTGTGTAATAATTCTGCACACTAATAGTTGTGTAATAATTCTGCACACTAATAGTTGTGTAATAATTCTGCACAGACATGTATTCCCCTGATAATGTTCACACTCACATTTCTGGGAACATCGGGAGCAGCGTGTGGCTCTGTGGGCTAAGCCTGTGTGCTTGTAATCAGAAGGTCGCAGGTTCAAACCCAGCCTCAGCCTGTGGGTCCTTGAGCAAGGCCCTTAACCCCAAGCTCCCTGGGCGCCGCTACGGGTGGCAGCCCTTCGCAGACAACTTCCTCTATGGAAAAAAAAGAGCAAGTTGTGGGAGGCGTAAAGACAATTTCCGTACAGGGACAATAAAAGTGTCGATTATTATTATTATTTCCCTTGCATAACATTCAGGCTTCAGGTTCATTAACATTTTGGACTGACTGATGACACTATATTTGTTTATTATTAAAATTAATCCCAAAAACACAACTCGCCTAATAATTGTGAACACAGTGTATTACATTGTGGGAACCAAATGTCCCCCACGATGAGATAAAAACCTTTTGCCATGTAAGGATATTTTTCACTCCCCACACCCCACAAACATAACCTCAATTTCATAAAAAAATCTGTGAATAGAATCACAAAACTGGAAATACCTAAAATCTTGTATTTTGTTTGCTTACTTATGGTTAAGGTTGGGGCTGGGTAGACTGTCATTGTTGGGATTAGAGTTTTCACCATAGAAACAAATGGAGAGTCCCCACAAAGATATAATTACAAACCTCTGTGTGTGTGCGCGTGTGCGTGCGTGTTTGTGTGCGCATGTGCGTCTGTGTGTGTGTGCGCATTAGCGTGCATGTGTGCGCCTCTGTGTGTGTGCGTCTGTGTATACCTGGCTACAGAAGATGGATGGATGGACAGATGGAATTTGCAACCTTACTAAAGAGTAGCAGAAGCACTTCTGACACTTGAACCCTGATGATAAGTACAATTATTTATGTAAAAGTGCATCAGTTTTGTACTTAGTGGCATTTGCCAAACATGCTTGTAAAGGTGAATTCTGCCAGAGGTCAGTGCTGTGGGTTGGCGTTTGGCTCAGTGGCTTATATCACTATGCTCCTGTGACTAAGGCCCTTAACCCCAAACGCACCGGTGACTGCCTGCGTCTGCCTTCTCAAAGAAACAATTTTAAATTGTTTGACTGTGGAATTTGAGCTTCATGGGTCCAAACCTGCTTAGTCACACCGCCCTAAGTTTGCTGCTCAACTCGCCGCTTTCTCAATTGTAAGTCGCTTTGCAAAAAAATATCTCCAAAATAAAAGTAAATGCTCTTTTTTGCAGGAGAAAAAATGATCAACATGTGTTTCAAACGGTACAAAAGTGGGTCTGACCTTCATGCAGTTTCAACAAAACGTGGGTGGGGACAAGGGACGTCGCGATATAATGTGATCATACGATTACGTTTGCAGCAAAATAAAAGGACAGCGATAATGGTTCCCAGCAGCACAAACCAAAGACAATTGGATGAAAGCAGAGTGGAATATGGGAGTATGGTAGACGATCCTTTCATAGCATCCAGATTTCTTAATGTTTGCTAGGCTGAGTTTGTTTATATGGCGAGGAGCCCAGCACCAAGTTACACAAGAAAATAAGCTGGAGGAAAGCAGCAGGCAAAAGCCTGACCCAGACGCAGCCCCGGTGCACGCCGGTTGGCGGCTGGGGAAACTTGCCGCGTATCGCCCCTACGGCGGCTGTTTCAGCTCACGGTAGGAAGCCGCCATCTAGTGGTGCGCTTTGGGAATTGCATGCAGCGATAAAGTTCCTCGAAATTATTATAGTATCATGGACCTAAAGACTCATTGAGGTTTCACTCAAAACACAATATTGTGCAGTTTGGGGATTTGCGTTGGTGTTTTTGTGTTCATCATCACAGGTCCTGAGGGCCCATACATGCTGGTGCTGAGCTCTGTTACTGATATTCTTAAGTATTATTTTTAATAATTGTTGCACTTGGACTCGATCTTTTATACAATGTTTTGTCGCTTTTAATCTTTCCAAGCACTTTGCATACCGGGGCGACGCCCAGCACCGTACAGTGTCAATCTGCTTCCTCATTTGTATGTCGTTTTGATAAAAGCTTCTGATAAATAAGTAAAATGTAAGTCAGTATAAATGTATATACAACAGTAACTATGGTAGATTTCTCTCTGGTAGGTCTCTCTGACCTTACTGCACTGGGAGAAAAGCCCAGTGTAACATGGGCTAAAATGTAAATGTGTAGTTTTTTAGATCTTAATCTGAAAATCCGTTCTTCGTTTTCCCAGAAGGTGGCAGCACATGAACACTGCAAAACTGCAAGCTTGGCTTGTCGCTTTGTATACAATAGTGCGCTATCCGTATATTAAAAATACTACATAATTACATACATCAATCAATATCAAGAACAGAAAGATGCCCACACAATATACCAAAATCTTAAAATCCCCCTTGGCTGCATGTTACGCTGTAGTTTGGTTTGTCTAAGCTCCACACTTTCCCAGAATTACCCTGGACTGCTTCCAGTACGGAAGCCCAAAGAATCAGACACGAAGCTCACATAACTTGGCAAGAGGCCCCTGAATTACCTAAAGTGGATGGAGTTTTCACCTCGGCGCATGGGGATTCAGAGCAGACACAAATGAGCGTGAACCCATGTGTGATTTACAGTAAAAGGTGACTGAACACAATACACAGCCTCTGTAGTGTCTCCACTGTCCAGCAGGGGGTGCCACATGAAAGCTGCCCAGCAGGAGTAAACAGGTTTCCGGAGATGCTGCATTGCAGTCCCACAGTCCTCTAGTCTTAAGTGCTCAAATTTTGTGGTGCCTCTATACCTTAGTCTCATAGTCCATAGTGCCCAATTCCCCTTTGCCCCACTTCCATGATCCACAAGTCCCTAGTCTCCTTGTTTCTTAGTCCCATGGTCCCTAACACTGTAGCCCCTTTTCCCCTAGTCCCCTATTCCCTTAGTCCCATAGTCTCCTAGTCCTGTGGCCCCTAATCCCATAGTCCACTACTCCTTAGTCCCCCAGTTCCTACTTCCTATTCACCTTGTATTAAGCAGGGAGCAGGATTCTGAGGCCATCTGATATGCTTTACAATGAAGCTGTGCTAAAACCAGTATATGCATGAGGGTGTTTGCGCTGCCCTGCACTAGACTGGCTGTTCCTGTAAATCACTTATATGAAAGTGCCTGTGGAACACAGATAAAATCCACATGTCTGAGGTGGCTGGCATCTGGTCTTTCTCATGTGTCAGGCCTGCGATGCAGCATTCAAACACATGGTCTCCTTTTACAGCCAGCAGGTTACGCAAACGTACCGCTCAATCGGGGCCATGTGGACAGCTGTCTGCCATCTCTGATTGGCCGTCGAGTCCACGGACCCAAAAGGTTAAACTGGACACTGGCAAGCGTGTCTGATTCATCAGATTCCCATCTGCTGGGTTGGGCAGCATCACATTGAGGAAGAACCTCATTGTGTTTTCAGCTACCTGGCATTAGGAGCTGATTACTTCAAGTCATTAGGACTTTTTTCATAGAGATTCTCTAGCTGAACAAGTAGAGTGTTGCATTTATGATGCATTGGTCATGGGTTCAAATCCCCCAAGAATATGCATAAAACATAACCCTTCCCACTGCTGTAAGTCACTTTGGATAAACAAGTCTGGTAAATGCAAAAGTGTTTCTACAAGTGGTACAACAGCATGCCCTACTGGTCAGATTAAAATGCTGTTTGGATATATTCCATTTCATAATGTGGCTTCTGATTATAACGTCAATGTGTAATAGGAATTGATTGGAAACGTATTCACTACTTCTTTTACAAATGTATTTATCTGGACGAATTGGTCCAATTGGTCTCACTTACCTTAGACCCCTGGGAGAAAAGCTTAGTGTCCATGGGGTTAAATGTAAATGGATATTCTATGTGATGAGTAATATAATCTGGGTTAAGGACGACTCAGATGCAGTAGCTCTGGGAAAGACACAGGCTTTATTAAGGGAATACAGCAAACAACACTTGGAAGAATGATGACGGAGCTGAGGAACCATGAGAGCAGGAACATTTATACACAGTAATCAGAGACGGGAGAGAGGTGTAGGAGGATAACAGACCAGGGTGGAGAACGTCAACGATGGGATACAGCTGGGGAGGGTTAGGAGAGTTACGGAGGGCCATTAGTGACCTCTGCTAGCTCAATTGGGAGGAGACGGGATAGATCACGTAAGTACTAAGATTAGACGCATCCATCTTCCAAACACTTATCACAAGGGTATCCCAGAGCCAATTACAGGAAACGCAGGGCAAAAAGCTGGGGTCCACCATGGATACAATGCCATTTAATCACAAGGCACACTCACAGTTATGGAGTCCGGACAATTTACAGATGCCTGTGAGAGTCGCTGCAGGAAGAAACCCATGTGGGATAAAGAGAGCAAACAAACGCCACACAGACAGCATAGGAGAAGGATGGAAACATTCGACACTGCAGCTGCAAGGCAGCCCTGTTACCCACTGAGCCGCCCCTCACTGGATTCTCATGGTTAAAACAGGACAACATGCCCAATACATTCAAAATGCACATGTGGAGGATTTCAGCCATATGGTTTTGAGTAACTTTTACACCCACGTACCATGTGTGAGATGGAGCCGGCCAGTTCCTCTTATGGTCCAATTCTGCTCATGCGTTACTAAGATTATGGTACTTAGGTCCTCCATCCATCAGATCCTCTTCTCACTGTGGTCATGCTCATCCACTCTGGACACTGTAAGCTTGGTAAAAGACTCTCATCTCTGTATCCTTGGTAGCAAAACAAAAAGGGGGTTTGCTGAACTAGATGGGCTGAGACTGGAAACAAAGAGGATCGTGAGGGATCACAAATGGGAGGACTGGCAACCGGGAAGGTCACAGGCAGCAGGAAGGTCTAACATCAATGGCCGAGACAAATAGATACTTAAATGCAAAGACTAACGAGGGGCAACAAGCAACACTCATGAGTTTTTTTTTTTTTATTAATTCTGTTGAAGCATGGTTAAAAATCAATGTCTGACTTTTATTAGTTAAATTTCATAGAATTTTTATTTATTATTACTTTTGTCAGATTAAAGTTATTTCTGTGACCATTGTGAGTTTTTCTTTCATTGACTGAAGGGTACCAACAATTTTGTCCACGTGTGTAGCTAATCAATACCTCAGTGACTTTTCAAAACTAGTTTCATGAATTAATTGAGCTGGTGGTGAAATTTAACAAATACATGAAATGGCCGAGGTGAACCTGAGGAGAGGTTTAGGAACCATATTGGTGTTCATCTAGCCATCCAACAAGATATCAGTAACTTTTTGGAGAACATAAGAAATTCCTTTTAGTTTTTTTTGTTTTACTCATAATTTGCACATGTTCTAATATTAAAATTTGTTTTTAATACTGAGAAAATATAAATTTACTACCCAGATAAATAGCTTTAAACATTTCCTATGACTCCCTAAGACTTTTGCACAGTACTGTATATATCTCAGGATTCCTAATGAAACAGGATTTATGTGTTTTTTTTCTGGTAATTGGTAATCACCTACACTACTTCATTGATCAGGTGCCTTTCTGTTGTTGTTGTACTAACGTGACTTATTAAGATTTTATGTTATTCATGTTTACTTAGTTAATATATGATTAATTTGATTATATCATTATCTTTACTAAGTTACCTCAGGACCGCTGTAGGTTTTGAGTTAATAAACTGTCTGCCGTCTGCCGCCCCCTGCTGGCCAAAGCGTCGCCGCTGCGATATCAGGCTGCTGCGCTCAGTGAGCAGAGAGCGCGGATTAAGTCTGTTACTCAGTTACGTTCTGGGCAGCGCGGAACCGGGACATTAATGGGATAGAATAGGAAGCCTTTATTGTCAGTGTACAGGTAGCAAATACAATATATAGACCGAAATATAAAATATACATATAGAGGGGAGGGGAAAAGCTCCCCCCACTCATCAGGCTTAGATTTCATTACATTTTATTTTTTTCAGAATCAGAATTCACTCCATTGGTACAACTGCATGTACTATGAATTTGTTTAGGCAGTTTTGGTGCATTAACAGCCAACATAGAACATAAGTCAGAGAAAAACAGTCATTCTACATGTTTGTTCAGCTTACAGAACCCAATTATTAACATACGTCACACTTCAGACAGAGTAAAAAGGGTTATACTGGTTATAAAGCAGAGATTTTACCTTTTTGCCGTGGAGAAGCAGCGACATGTGAGACTCTGATACGGTAAAAATGATTCCTCCAGCACACAGTGAGCTATCCCAGCATGCACAGCGACACGGGGGGGTTTGGATAAACCCCAAACCCTGGATAGAGGGACTCAGTGAATGAGGAGGTGAATCTGTGCAGGGGGGTCAGTCCATCAGAGGAGACTCTGTAGAAGGACAGAGCACCAGCCCCCCAGTCCAGATACACTCCTACTCTGTGGGAGCCTGAGGGCTTTATGGGTATGAGAGTCTGTTTATTATTGCGCCGGACAGAGTAACTGTCAGTATTACAGCACAGACTCCATGACTTGTCATTGTATCCAAACACACAGTCACTCCCTCCTTTCCTCCTGATCCCTTTATAAGTCACTCCTATCCAGGCTCCATCCCACTCAGCCTCCCAGTAACAGCGACCAGTCAGACTCTCTCTGCACAGAACTTGGCTCCAGCTGTCAAATCTCTCTGGATGATCAGGATATGGCTGCTCTGCCCCCCCTGTCACCTTCCTGTCCCCCCCTGACAGAGACACTTCTCTCTTTGCAGTGTTGGGGTCCAGCGTCAGCTGGCAGGAGTCTGTAGGCAGGAGGAAGAGCGATTGATCCCATGACGAAGCCCAGCATCTCCATCATTATCACTGTCACACCTCACACACTCACTCACACAGAACTCGCTCCAATACACACATTTTATTCCCAATATACTCATGTAGCCGCCCGAGTCTGCGGCGCTCCGGCTGCCCCCTGCGCTGTGAGACACGCCGCGCTGAGAGACTCGCTGGGGCCGAACTGCACTTTAGCCTGCGCTCTATTATTCTGTACGATACATAAAATATAAAAAGTCAAATATGTGAAATACCTCAGGAAATGTTGGTCGCCCGCGCGACGCCGGCGGGAAGACGCGCCAAAATGACGCGGGTGTTAAACTAATAGGCTTAATTACAGGTAAATAAAATTACAAACAGCATTCATCAAACATATTAACCATAAAATTACACAACAAAGATTACCACTAAAAGTGAGTTTGTCTTTAGGTCACAATATGAACGTCTTTTAATCCACTTTGGACACACACCTCTCTCCAGCAGCGCGCCAATGCGACGCTCTCAACGTAGATGCATCTAGGCTGGTATATAATGTAGTATATATTATATATAATCTCTCAGGTTATATATAATATATAATCTCTGGGTCTGCCCCCAGGCCTCCTCCTGGTTGGACATGCCTTGAAACACCTCCCCAGGGCGCCGTCCAAGAGGTATCCTAGAACCATCAACTGACTCCTTTCAATGCGGAGAAGCAGCGACTCTACTTTGAGCCCGGATGTCTGAGCTCCTCACCCTCTCTAAGGCTGAGCCCAGACACCCTGCTGAGGAAACTCATTTCTGCTGCTTATACAGTATTCACAATCTCATTTATTCGGTCATCACCCAGAGCTCATAACCATAAATGAGGGTAGGAACGTAGATCAACTGGTAAATTAAAAGCTTCACCTTCCAGCTCAGTTCCCTCTTTTTCCAAATTGCTGCACCGTGAACAAACCCCCAAGATCAAAGCCAAATTGAACTTTATTGTCATCTGCACCATATATAAGTATAGAGAGAGATGAAATGGCGAAGCTCAGGGCCCACAGTGTAAGCATAAACTTAGTCCAATATAGAGAACAAGACAAGACAATGTGCAAAGGACTTACAGGACAGTGCAACTGAGGAAGAGGAGTAGATTATGCAATATACAGTAATGTGCAATACTGGACAATGTGCAATATTGTTAGAACTATATTAAATATATGATGTATTTCTGCAGTCAGTTAGACCTGAATTCACCATCATGTACGCTGTAACAGCCTGAGTTCACAGTGTAAACAGTGTATGATAATAGTAGTAACAGCAGTAACACGTCTAACATTTCTAACAGCTGAAAATAGGAATAGAAGCAGAATAATGGGGCAGACAGAGAATAATGGGGATTCTTATTATTGCCCCCATGTCAGAGTGACAAAGTGTTAAGTGCAGTGCAGTGCTTAAGGGTCAGTCTGCGGCCTTTAGTTGTGGGTTACGGGGGGGTTGAGGCAGTGAGGAGGCAGAGTGAGGGATCCTGGGAGGCAGCATGGTGTTGAGGAGCCTGACAGCCTGGGGGTAAAAACTGCCACGCAGCCTGGCAGACCCGGCTCTGATGCTGCAGTATCTTCTCTCAGGTGGCTGGAGTGTGGAATGACCATGTGAGGGATGTGATGGGTCCTGCACAATGCTGCAGGCCTTGCGGACACTGCGTTTGCAAAAAGCGGCTTGTAGGGAAGGGAGAGGCATCCCATAATGTTCTCTGCTGTTTTCACTGCTCTCTGCAGGAATTTGAGGTCAGATTTGTTGCAGCTGCCATACCAGATGGTGATGCAGTTAGTCAGAACACTGCCGATGGTGCCTCTATAGAACATGGTGAGGATGGGAGGGGAAGGTTTGCTTATTTCAGCCACCTCAGGAAGTTTAGTCTTTGCTGGGCTTTCTTGAATAAGGAGCTGGTGTTATTTGTCCATGTAAATTCCTCAGTTATGTCCACACCGAGGAACTTGGTTCTCCTTACAATCTCCACAGCAGTACCGTTGATGCTGAGTGGGGTGTGGGCAGGACGTGTCCTTCTGAAGTCCACAATCATCTCTTTTGCCTTGTCAGCGTTGACAGATAGATTGTAGTCTCTGCACCTTGTGGACAGACTTTCCACCTCTTCTCTGTATGCTGATTTATCTTCTCTGTTTATCAGTCCCACCACAGTTGTATCATCCACAAACTTGATGATGATGGTGTTGGACGTGTTGCAGCCCATACATACTGACTGGGGCGTCTCTGTCAGGAAATCCAAGATCCAGCTGCAGAGAGTGGTGTTCAAGCTTAACCCCCTCAGTTTTTGAGGGACATGTTGAAGGTAGAGCTGAAGTCTATGAATAACATCCTGACATCTGTGACTCTCTTACCCAGATGTGTCAGGGAAAGGTGACGGGCAGAGGCTATGGTGTCCTCAGTAGACCTGTTGGACCGGTATGCAGATCAGAGAGGGTCTAGAGAGGTGGGAAGATTAGTCTTTATGTATTACTGCCATGACCAGCCTTTCCAAGCACTTCATGATGATTGACATGAGTGCTACTGGGCAGTAGTCATTCAGGCCTGTCACTGATGGCTTCTACAGCACTGGGATGATGGCGGTTAATTTGAAGCATGCTGGGACAGACCACTGGCTTAAAGAGGTGCATTCTGTGAGGACACCAGCCATGTGGTCAGTGCATTCTCTCAGCACTCAGGCAAGTATGTTGTAGGCCTCACAAACGTTTGTGTAAACATTGTCCAGACAGATTCTCCCTCTAGCTGGGATGTTCATATATTGGAAGAATTTGGGGAAAACTGGCTTCAGATTTGCCTGATTGAAATCTCCAGCAATGATGAAAAAAGACTCTGGATTAGACTGTCTGTTCCCAGCGATTTATTATTTTTTAAGCAATTTATTGCTGCACACATCTCAGTTAAACCAACTGGGACGTCACAAAGTTCACGATCCACATCAGTTATTCCCGTGATGTTTGAGAAGAAATCAAAAATTTTGGATCAAGACTCCTGACATACAAATTATTAAAGAACTCAGTGCAGAATTTGGCTATTTTCTTGATGTCATCTGCAGCATTTCCATAAATCCTCGCCCGCATAATGCAGTTGTTCCTGACTTGCTGACTTTCCAGCCTAAAGAAATAGGCTGAGTTCTGCTCACCTTGTTCAAGCCATTTTTGCCACAATCTAACAAAGGCTCCTTCTGCCTTATGTTTATATATAATCATACAATTTATTCTGTAAGGCACCTCCTACAATTTTTTCTGTATCAGTAAGACGGTTGACTGGTTTGCAGGTTAAAGCAGTAAATCTCATTTATAATTTTCTTTTCTTCATCTCTTCCGATTCGAGCCAAGTCACTACTAAACCTTCTGACAAATTTTGCTACATGATGTTATTATTGCAATACTTTTTTCTGTATTGGGTCTGTTCCAGTGTAAGTCAGTTAATTATTCTATATTTAAAATAGCTACTTTATTTCTCAAGATTGAACTGTTTAATATCCAGTTTGAAGATATTTTATATCCAGTAGACGATGACAAAGATTGCATGTTCTCCCCATGTCGTCGTGGGGTTTCCTCCGGGTACTCCGGTTTGCCCCCACAGTCCAAAGACACGCTGAGGCTAATTAGAGTTGCTAAATTGCCCATAGGTGTGCATTTGTGAGTGACTGGTGTGTGAGTGTGCCCTGCGATGGGCTGGCCCCCCGTCCTGGGTTGTTCCCTGCCTCGTGCCCATTGCTTCCGGGATTGGCTCCGGACCCCCCGCGACCCAAGTGGTTTGGAAAATGGATGGATAGATAGATAGACGATGACAATATGGATATATGGATGTCAATGGCTCAGTGGTCAGAAAATGGTGAAGCTATAATGTTTGTTTAAATATTTCCTAATTCATTAGAAATAAGCCAAAAATCAGTTTGTGACTGATTTGAAAGGTCCAACACATTTGGTTGGAAAATCTCTTGTTTAATCTCTTCCATCATTTTTTCTTTTTTCAGAGCCTGTCATCATGACTATGTATAGTTATTGCCGTCACTGGATGATAAATCCAGACAGTAGTAAATCTGCATATAGTTCACAGTACACGGTAAACAAAACAAGTTGGCTTGCAGCTCTAATCAAAGTGTGTTCTTCAGAGTGCCGTCTTGACTCCTTCGTCCTTGTACAACATTTAATGCCAGAACCTCATACTAACAAGTGAGACTGGAAACGAAGGAACCAACCAAGATGGTTTTCTCGCACTGCCCCCCGGTGGACATGACCTTCAATCCTCCAGATAGATGTAAACTACGCACGCAAGTGTAGTCGTGTCGTGTGAAGTCATGGCCCTAAAGCACAGACTTAGGAGATGTTCAGTGTCACAGCCAGTTTGGGTAAGACTGCAGGTGCCGTCTTAGGACAATATTAAAGAATCTGAAAAAAGTACAGTCAGCGAATGCACAAAAAGAGCAAACGTGAAGGAAGGACTTCAGGGGGAACAAAGTGCATCAAAGCCCACAGCTACTCTCTCTCTCATCTGACTCCAGTTGTGTGTCACCTACACACTGGGTCAGACAATGTGTTTTATACATTAAACTGATCTTTACTGAATATCAAGCCTTTGGTTGGAAAATCTTTATTAATGACTGATTTTAATATCAAGATAAACCTTGATTTTTACGCTTTAAACTGAAATGGGGTCAAATGAAAACTATGCAGCAGCCCTGATCAAACCAGCTACTCCTACCTGCCCTTTATCAGTGAGACTAGAGCACTTAGGGAAGGAGGTGGAGCAGCCGCCTTATTTAATGGGTTTGAATTATTTTTACAAGTCAGGCACTACTTTCTGTCAGAAGGGTAATTATGAATCTGAATGAACAGAAATTACATGTGGAGTTCCTCAAGGGTCCGTTATTGGCAGTGGGCAGTGGTGGCTTAATGGTTAGGGATGCGCACTAGTAATTGAGAGATCGTTGGCTTGAATCCCCGACCAGCAAGGCACCGCTGAGGGACCCTAAGCAAAGCACTGCTCTCTGGGCACTGAATTAGCTGCCCCTTGCTATGTCACGATGTCACATATGGGTTAAATGCGGAGGACACATTTCGGTGTTGTACACTGTGTGCTGTGGTGTGTCAACACTGATCATCAATTAGAATTATAATCCTCACTGAGCCTCTTTGTTCAACATCTACATGCTTCCATTTGCTCAGATTACGTAACACTATAAAATCTCTGGAACACTTAAGGCCATGTTGTTAGTAATTTAAAAAAAAATCACAACAAATAATAATCCATTGTTATGCATTATAATCCATCCATCCATCCATTTTCCAAACCGCTTATCCTATTGGGTCGCGGGGGGTCCGGAGCCTATCCCGGAATCAATGGGCACGAGGCAGGGAACAACCCAGGATGGGGGGCCAGCCCATCGCAGGGCACACTCACACACCATTCACTCACACATGCACACCTATGGGCAATCTAGAAACTCCAATTAGCCTCAGCATGTTTTTGGACTGTGGGGGGAAACCGGAGTATGCATTATAATCATGGCTTTAAATATTTATCAAAAGGCATAACACATTATAGGCATGCTTATTATGCATAATGAATGACATATGAAGCTCTCATCTTTAGTGCACTATAAATACCTTCATAATGCATTATAATGATCGGTATAAGCATTAAGGATGCTTTGTATTGCATTATGAAGGTATCTATAGTGCCTTATAGTTGAGTGTGTCATAAAGCATTCATAAAGCATTATAATTGTGGATATAATGTGTTATGCTTTTTTATAAATATTTATAGCTGTGTTTAGAATGGTTTATGAGTGCAGTATAATTAAGCAATGACATATGAGAAGATACTTTGATATATCATGGCTGTGATTCGGTCAAAGGCACAAGGCTATAAGCCACCACAAAAAAAAAATAGTTCTCATAACATCAGTGCAAGTGGGAGGGGCCATCGTGTCCAAACCATCCGCATACCTGGATAATTCAGTCAATCACCAATATAGTTTTGTCTAATATTTCCGGTGCCAGCAGTAAAACAACTAGCCAGCTTATTATCGGAGTAACTTTGCATTGTAAATGAAAACCATGCCACAGGTCTGATAAATAAAATATTATGGCACTTGAGTGGCGAAGAGATCATGAGGCAGATTGCAAAGTTCAGTTATTGGCATCTTTAATAGTGCGACTGTTAAAAGGACAGTTGGCAGCTTATAAAACTTATTCTGGAACAGAAAAGAATAAATCCAACAAAACGGAATACATATGTGTGATGCCCGGCCCGTCCGCTCCTCGTGTGTGCCACGCCCCCTGATTACCCACGTGTTCTTTCCCGATTGTACCCAGCTGTGTCCGATTATTTTCAATCAGTCCTGTGTATTTCAGTCCGTGTCTTACCTGAGTCCTTTGTCTGTCATTGATGTTAGTTGGCGTTTCATGTCTCCTGCTCCCTGTTTATTTATTAAATCCCTGGTTTACCCCGACTTCCGCCTGCTTCCTGCCCGTTCACCGTTCCGTCCGGCTTTGAACGTGACAATTATTTTTGAACCTTTACTCTCACTGTCACCTATGTTCATTTTCTAAACTGGTGGAAACACAGGCAGGTTCTGAAAAGGTATCAAGTGACAACCAGCCAGTGTTGTGCATGAACGAGTTCAAAAGAACGCGTTCATTGAACACGTTCATATTTCAGTGAACTTTGAACTGAACGCAACTTATTAGTAAATCAAGAACTTGAACGTGAATTTTATGTGTGATGAACGGCGTAGACGTCGTTCACTGTTAGAATGCAATTAAACATCGGGATTTATTTTCACCTGATGAGTCGAGTGACAAGGTCAGCTCACACATTTAAACAGCATGTTGCGTTGTCACTCAAGCACTAGCGAAGGGCTCCTCTGCTCGAAAAATAAAATGCTCAGGCTGACTCTCGCTCAGCTCTTGTGTGCAGTGCATCTTGGGTAATGTAGTGTAAAGCCAAGGACAGTCGAATCTAATGTCTTTAGCTTCACACTACGTTTTCCATAATGCACACACACACTTCTCAAAGGGCACAGCCTTGGCAACGCATGAGCGCGAAGCAAACTGCTGCAGCAGTAACCATGGCAAGCGCAGAGGAGGAAAGCTCAACCACCAGTGGAGCTGGCACAGAAAACACGGATGATGCTGGCTGTAACTTTGACAATTTACGGGCATTTTACACACTGTCTCACAGAGACTCTGACGGTAAAAACCTAACCTTTCTGTGCAAGCTTTGTCCACCTGCGCTGAAAAAACAAGTTAGAACATCAATGACCTCATTTTCCAATTTGAAAAGACATGTTGAGTTGAAGCATTCGTCCAGCGTGAAAGCATATATGCAAGCCCTTCAAGGTCATAGAGGGAAGGGCAAAACCCCCAGCCAAAGTCCCCAAACGACTCAAGTCACACTGCCTGCTGCCTTCAGGGGTATAATCTCCCAGCAACAGGTAGACAGATTAATAATAGACTACATTGTTACTACAGCCACTGAGTAAGGTTGAAAAACCCTCCTTCATAAAACTAGTAACTGGTTTGCAACCAGGCAGACATGTGCCCTCAAGAAGACAGGTGCAGGGACTACTGAATAAGGAATTCATTGAGGTTATCAGTAATTTAAAAGCTGAACTTGCTGAGCTTGACTTTGTATGCACAACAGCTGACTGCTGGTCAGCTGTCAACAAAGGATTCATGGGCATCACAATTCATTGGCTTGATAAAAATGATGTGTCACTCAGGAGATCAGCAGCCCTTGCATGTCGTCGTGTCAGAGGGTCACACACATATGATGTCCTGGCTAAAGTGCTGACAGATGTGTACAAGGAATTTAAAATTCAAAACAAAATTGTGTGCACAGTGACTGACAATGCTTCCAATTTCGTCAAAGCATTCAGCTGTTTTGGAGACAGTGTTGTTATTAGAGCAGCTGATGAGGTGACTGAAGGCAGTGACACAGGATCTACTGCTGAGAGCTCCGATGATGAGGACGATGGTCTTGAGCCTGCACCTCTGTCAGAGTTAGAGGATCCTTGCCTCCCACCTCATAGAAGGTGCATGGCCCATACTTTAAATCTTGTTGCCACAGATGCAAAGAATGTAACGGATAGGCTGTACAACAAATTAGCGAGGCCTGTATTTTCCAAGGCATCTGCTCTGTGGAATAGGGTGAAAAGGAGTGCGAAAGCCTCAGATTTTGTTGAGTAAAAGCTAAAGATTGGCTTTGTCACTCCGAAAGACACACGTTGGAATTCTATGTTCCTCTCAATGCAGCGCCTGGCTCACATAGCCACCTTGACTCCCCAGACCAGCAATCTAACAGTGCCATTGGATGCCACTCCTGAGTATGACAGACTCCTTCTGCACACCATCTGTGACGAGTTTGGGCTTCGTCGATTCACTCCAGAGGAAATAGACTTCATCAACAAGTTTGTGAGTGTGATGGGTCCCTTGGCATGTGCTCTGAACATCCTTCAGGGGGAAAAAAACACATTCCTCGGCTACCTGGCTCCTACCATTGTGCAATTGAAAAATTATTTGGATGGTCTGTTGGATGAGAGTTCAAAGCCTACAGCTACACCAGGTCTGACGGCATGCCGCCCCCTCATCCAAACCTTTATTTTAACCCCCTGATGACCTTGAGGGGAAAAAGAGTGCTTCATCCTTTTTTAAGTTCAAGCAAAGCCCATCAGCTGTCAATAAGTCTGAGGTGGACATCTATCTGGACGCCCCAACCACTGACGAGTTTACTGAATACATGGTGCTGCCCAAACTGAAGAAGCTCTTCATCAAATATAACACAGCAATCCCATCAAGTGCTCCAGTGGAGAGACTCTTCAATACTGGTGGCCAGATATTTAGGCCCAGGAGAAACCGATTGGGAGATGCCAACTTTGAAAAGCAACTGCTGTTAAACGTGAACAAAAAACAGTTTGGACTGAAGCCGTAGGCATGGTCTGTGGAGTGTTCATTACTTACTACAACAATGGCTTCTGTATGTGAAAGTTTTTATTTTTAATAGTTCAGTGAGATGGTGCCACACACCTTCAAGAAGCGTGAGAGTTTTTTTTTTTTTTTTTTAATAAAACTAAAGAGATATTTTGCTGAATAATAAATATTCTGTTCTGTCTAGTTTTCATTTGAGATGGATATGATGCCGATATGTGTTTACAGTACTTTTCTTTTCCTTCCCTTGTCTAGTATTGGGGCAAGAGCTAAATAAACCATAAATAAGAATCATATTTTGTGTCCTTTGTCTATACATGTCCATATATGCAAGAATGTAGGTAGGTTATAGATGTATGTTAAAACAAAATAAATTTTGATTTAGACTATATATTGCACCTAAAAATAAAATGAACTGAACTTTGAACTAGTTCAAAAATTTAAATTGTGAGCTATGAATGTGAACAGTTCACTTTGAGCATGTATGAACTGAACTTTGAACTAGATCATGAAAAGTGTGAACTTGCACAACACTGCTCCATTCTGAGAGCACAGTGATATCCACAAGCATCACAAACCAGCCAATCACAGGTTGGAGAATTTAGCCAACTGGTCCTGTGTGTATATTAAATGTTTAATGTACATGACAATAAAACGTCATGCTTTTTAAAGCCATTTAAGGCGTTGTTTGTCAATTAAACCATTTTTAATGCTATGTAAGACCAAATTGGTTTAATTACTTCTAATCCTAATAATGTCCCACGGAAACCCAGTCTTAGAGCTGTCCAGAAAAAAAATATTTTGATGATATTTCAAGGAAATTACTTTGTAACGGTGCTTAATAGGAGGTGTGATGTCCTGGAGGCAAACCTCAAGTGCTTCTGTTCTTTCTACAAGAAACCACAAACATTTCAGGTATGTAGCAATTTGAAACATTGTTCAAAATTAAGTTCAGTTCACTCCACACAAGCAATAGCTTCCATTATTTCCAGTCCACATTTAATATTTCAGAGTTAGGTTAAATGACTGATATTTTAAACTGTATTTGTCAAACACTGCGCCCACTAACAGGTGAATAATATTGATTACCTGGTAATAGTGGCACCTGCTAGTAGGTGGGACCTATTAGGCAGCAAATAAACAATGTGTAGGATATACTGGGATGCAGAAAAGTGGACAAGCCTAAAGATTTGAGTGACAAGGGCCAAGTTGTGATGGCTTGATGATTCGGTCACAGCATCTCCAAAACTGTAGGGAAATATGTGAACGGGTGACGGAGGCTCATTACATGGCAGATAGTACAGCAAACCTTCAGAGGTCTAGAGGAATCCACGCCCTGATGAGTCATGGCTATTTTGGCGGCAAAGGTGAGCCTGGGCCCCACCATGAACCTGCTGACCACTGCAGGACCATCTCACAAGAGCTGGGGGTTATGATCCAGCTCTCTAGCCATCACCAAATGGCCCATATCAAAGTCACTCCCATCCTTACACTTGCACATTGTTTCTGCTTCCAACACATCAGCTTCAAGGACAAAGCATCCACCTGCTGCCTAATATAACCCCCCCACAGCCAGATGCCACTGTAACCAAATAATCAATGTTATTCGCTTCACATGTTATGGCTGATCAGTGTATAACCTCTGTATCTCAGTTACGTTTCAGACTGTTTTGCTACATTGTGCAGATTAATATACTGTGTTTATAATACATTTCAAAATTTCCCAAAATTCAGCACATTGTCAGTTTCACTGGCCAACACACTGATAATCGTAACATCATCAAGTTCTTTAGCCAAATTATGTGTGCTGAGCAATGGGAAACCTGACACTGCAGTACAGTGAATCATGCAGCAGCACTGGGAAAATGTAAAAACACATTTTACCTCCAAGGGCCACTGTTCTCCAACCTTTTTTCAGCAGTCTTACATGTCTGTAAAGACATAAAATATGTTTGCACATATACTGTACTGATCCTGGGAGGATTAAGATGGCAAAAATATCAATTGGGCTGGTGATTGCACAATATTTTAGAAGCTAAATTATGAAACGTATTACTATATATATTACACAATGATAAGGTATAAATACAGAAAAAGCTACATACCGTTGGAGTGAAGCTGAAGTCCTTCTCTCTTCTAGACAATGGAATCAGTAGAAATTAAGTTTTGCCACGACATGAGAAGCCAGGAAAGTGAAGCAGAACAAGAACAGGAACATTATTCAGCCTTGGCTGACTAGGTCTGTATTCCGGACATTACATTCATGATTTAATTTGATTGCAAGGCCCTTGAATAATTTTAACTTTCTTGCAGGTTCCCTATGTACAGTATGTATTACCTTTCCTGACCTTCGGAGGTCCTCCCTCCTGTTTCGGAGCATTTTTAAGGCTTTTTTCAGAATTTCCTGCTCTTTGCCGACGAGGCTGCAGGGCAACTCTGCTGTGACCTTGAAATTACATGAAATATTCTGTTAAAACACTTTATTTGGTGTTTTACCTTGTGAATTGAAATTTTAAGCCCTAATTGTTCTTTATGTGGTAAAAAGGTAAAATAGAAAAATTAAACTATTTGATTAGAAATATACAGCTTTTGCTTATGACAGGGTTCCAGTCAATTTCCGCTCCCTTGCAGGCAGTGGTCCACATTTTTGATGCACCCAGGGATGATCTTACAGCAGCCTGGTGGAGACGTGTAGAGAAAAGAAAGATATCAGTTTTGCACCAAAAACGTTAGAATAGAGAGGAGTGCAGGTGGACATAGAATGAGCAGAATGAATGGTAGCAGTATTTCTGATGTCATAACCACTTATTCTGCTGATTCTACTTCCACCTGCACTGTCTGTGTTCTAACAGCTCTGTCCACTTTAGTTTCTATTTCCAGGACTGTGTGATACTTACACTGAATCTCTTTTGTTCAGGTGTTGCCGCTGATTTCCCTGCTTATTTTTTAGGAAGTCTTCTGCTTCCACTCCAGACTGATTGAGGGAAAGATCATGAAACTAAATATGATATATTCAGTAAGCATGACTTGACAGCAGTATGTCTGTGAAACCACAAAAAACACAGAGCTTGCTAACAAACAGACAGTGTACTTGCCTTTAGTTTTAAAATGGAAATTAGGGATTTCCCCAGTCTGAAGTTTTTGGGGAACAAAAGGTAAACATCTTGCTCCCCAATGTCCACAAAATCATCCCCTGTCACACCTTGTTCTTCATGGTAAAACACAGAGAAAATAGATTAATCCACATGACTGTAACTATAAAACCCAAAATATTATGGCCACACAGAGGTTGAAAAAAATAACAATGATTATGAATAAATTAATAATAAAACCCCATAATATAATTAAGGCACGCAGAGTGATCACATAGCAGGCATAGCAACAGTAAGTAAGGCGGATAAAGGGGCAACTGAGAAGACTGCATCAGCAAATTTTGCATATTTCCCATAAACACAACACTGATAGGAGTTATCAATTTAGCATTACCATATACAGTACAGTACTGTGCAAAAGTCTTAGGCAGTCCAAGGAAATGTTTAAAGCTGTTTATCTGGGTAGCAAGTGTACTTTGGCTTAGAACAAAAAAATACAATTTAACATTAGAATGTGTGCAAATTAAGAGTAACACAATAAAAACTAGTAATAATTTCTTCTGTTTTCTAAAAAGTTACTGATATCTAGTTGGATGGCTAGATGAACACAACTTCAGTTCCCAAACTTCTCCTCAGGGGCACCTCAGCCATTCCACGATTTTGTTAAATTTCACCAACAGCTCAATTAAATAATTAAATATATTGGTTTAAAAAGTCAGTGAGAGACTGACTAGCTGTATGAGGTGCCTGCCTTCTTTGCCTGCCTAAGACTTTTGCACAGTACTGTATATATATATATTTAGGTCCTCAATCATGGCCTTACAATGGCTGAGGCTGGTTGGCCGAATGATGGGAGAACAACCCTGTCCTCAACCATTCAAACATTTCATAGAGCCAACAGGTATGTAATCCAACAATGTGCCCTGTACTGTAATATTGTCCTCTTACTGCAATGCTTCATATTACAGTATCCATTTACATTTTATATTACACAGTGAGTTTTACTTTATACAGTTACATACTGGATGTATACTGTAGCACACATGTCGCGTCACTCACGGTCACACACACAGATTAACCTCCCCTCAAACCACAGGCAATATGCCAGGACAAGCAGTGTAGTACAATCTTTTATTAAACACGCAAGAGCAAACCCAGTACTTAACACACGGGGGGGGGGAACAGAATATCTAATACCACGAAGGGGGGGGGGGGGGGGGACATGCCCTACATACACACCTTTCCCACTGAATACACCCCCATGGAATTAGCACTTCAACCTCCCAAATTCCTGTGAAAATGTTACTGCGATTGAGCATGTACATGAGCGATTAACTACACACCAATACAATCCAAATCCAAAACACACATGGTAAATGTGCTTTTCTACTTTTATGAGAACTGAAAGCACTTTACAATTCATGCCTCACATTCACCCATCCACACACCGGGGGCGGAGGCTGCCATGCAAGGCGCCAACCTGCATGCCGGGAGCAATTTAGGGTTCAGTGTCTTGCTCAAGGACACTTTGATGGGGTCACGAGAAACCAGGGCTCGAACCTGCAACTCTCTGGTTGCTAAACGATAGCACTACCTCCTGCGCCACCATCTTCCCCAAATGTAAGGAGAAGGAGGTTCCTCGGAGCTCCGAGATGTGTTTGGCTGTAATAAATCTGGAATATAGTTATATGACATAGTTTTTGATAACACCAGCATTTACTTTTTAGCCTTTTCAGCTTTTATTGAAAGACAAAACAAAATAAAAAAATGCAGAAGTTTGAATCACTGTGTGTTTATTTCAGTTATTTTATATTGGACTCAAGGATTGGTTTCATCATACAAATACAGCACAGATAATGTTTACTTGAAAATACTGAAAAGTAACTGATACCAGAATCAGGGGGTCAATAAGCTTTTAAGTAATAATGTGGATTGTGCTTGGGATAGAAGCTGCACTATTGTCTTGAAGAAAAGTATAGATTTTCAAAATATGCAAATTAATTGTAATAAAAGTATTAGTGACGTTCATTTTTAGATTACATTAATTACATAACTAATAATACATTGAGAAGAAATGGTTTGTCATTATGTGGTTGGAAAGACATGAAAGTGATGTGGAAAATCGCCTCTTACCACTGAAACACATGGGAATGCGTGGTGCTAATATTGGTACTGCAGCTAGCCAGTAGGGGGCGCTTGACATGTAGAGTTTTCACCTTTTAGAGACGTTATGGTCTCCATGTTTTTTGCAGTCAGTGCTTTGATCACAGATTTGAAAGCAGTATGCATAATGCATCAGGGCTCACACTGAAATTCCCTATATTTGGATATATTATGTAACATGGTTCTGTAGGAATGTTGGTACCTTGGAAACACAAATATACAAATATACCTTATATGTGAATTTGGATATGGGTGTGGCTGCAACTGGAGAGGCTTGTAGTACATATTCTGCAAAAATTTCATAATGGTTGTTGCAAATATTATGCACAAACCATGACAGAGGCTTGAACGCAAACATGGGTTTTGTTGGGGAAGTATCAGTTCATGAAATACAATACTGAGGAAACTGCCGTTGTTTTAACTCTTATTTAATACTATTAAGCACAGACACGTCACAAAGAAAATAAACTATTATTTATAATAATTTATATAGCATGCAATGATTAAACATAAAAAACTATAGCATAGAAAAATTCAATGTTACTATCGGACAACATGGCTATGGAAATATAACAGAGAGCGGTGAGCTGGAGACCAGAGTCTTGACCCTGAGGAGTGAAATAAAATATTTAATTTCTCTGTTGCATCGCAAACCTGACAGATACACTACTTGTCAAAAAGAAAAGAACTTACTTCCTCACACATTTCTAAAAGGATGTTTTTGTCAAATCCCTCCAACTCACTGAAAAACAACAGATCAAATTCACATATTATGACATAAATAAAAATATAATACAGACATATAATATAGACAGTTCATGGTGCATTTTGTAATACTCAAGACACACCAAGGCCATGCAGAGTGCATACTGATAAAAGGGAGGGGAGGGGGGAAAACTTCAATACATTCTCTGTATTACAAGTCCAACAATTCAAGGTGGTCTGTCTTACAATTGTCATGCGCCGCTTGTCCGCTCCTCCCGTGTGCCACGCCCCCTCGTTAACCTCGTGTGGAACCCCGATGTCATTCGCTGTTTCCAGTTGTTTTCATTAGTCCTATGTATTTAACTCCGCTTCAAAATATGTTTCCCCAATCATGTTATTTAAGTCGCTACTTCTATTGTCCCGTGTTCCTAGCTGGTTTCCCCAATAAATCCTTTGTTTCCCCGATTCGTGACGTGACAACAATCAACATGAACACACCACAGTCCACAGAACCAATCTGATGAGGAACATCCTGCGAAATACAATATAGTATTAACGAAGACATTTGTTACAATTCTAATACAAATGTAACGATAGAAAATGCTGAAATCCACTTTACCATGTTTTTCAAGTATTTTCCAGTGTCCTGGGCTTATTCGGTTTGTCAGTTTGCTGCAAATAGAAATTTGGAATTGTCAGGGGCAACATAACTACAGCTTTTCATGTAAACGGGATAAAAGCTCTATGTAGGAATTAATTGACACACAGAAGACCTTTTGTCACATTTGTAAATCTTTCACTGTTGCGCCGCGTTTGGCTGTGAGTATGACCCAGAGCATATGACAGTCTCTGCCCCAACTGTCGGCAGGAATGAACTAAGAAATTTATGATTAAAAAAGACCTAACAATACGACTTAAATGTTATAGCATTTATTGTACAATATACTATACATATGATCAGGATCACATAACTGCATGGTACGCAAGTACGCATTCCCCGTACACGCGTGGCAATTCCTTGTTGTAGCAGCGCAAATGTGTATTTATTTTATGTGCATTCACGCTATGACAAGAAATTACCGTGCAATTCAAGACAAGTCTACACACGTATTCACATTTATAAAACGGTTTTATTACCTTGTAAATAGTCTTCAGGATTTGCAAACTGCCCAAACACTTTTGATGTAGCCAGTTTTAGGTTTTAAATGGATTAATAGAGATTCTCCATAAGATTTATTGCTGTGTGCGTTTGAGTCTGAAAGCCCGAGTCTCGCGCCAGATGCGTCAGAGTTGGCAACCTGCTTACAGCCGAATCGGACCTACGACCGGTCAGTCGGAGCCGAACGCGGCCGAAAGTCACCGACGAGCTGCAGAGGATCGCATCGTCTGTTATGGTACGAATAGGCGTCCGTGACAACAGCTTGGTTACTTTTGAATCACATGTACTTATCTTCTCAAACTTCTTACGATCATCTGAGAGACAGTTTGCATTTGGAAAACTCACAGCATTTAAAAAAATGGACAAGCAAGAAATTAAAGTTGTTAAGATTAAAATTAAAATTAAAATCAAAGTTAAAATAACACCTAAGGAAGGGGGAACTTTTTCCCCAAAAAATGAGGCACTGGAGAAGAACATCGGCGAGAGGGTGGACATGGTGAAGATCATTAAGAAGGATGACACGGACAAGCCCGGATCGACATGGAGGGTGTCTTACATACCGAAGGTAAAGCACTGGCTTAAGAGACCTTATTAGAACACTTTAATTCGAGCTTAAAATGTGTTATATCAATCATCTTTCCTTGTTTTAACAACCGGCTGTCCCAGACTGGAACCGAAGAAAGTTTCCGTGGCCAGAGGAGTCGTCCATGGAGCGCGAGGGACAGGCCAGCCCCCCTGGAGGAAGCAGGAGCGACCAGGAAGAGGCCCCAGCTGAAGTTCCTCCATCGGACAGACAGCAACGGCTCCTGCGCCCTGCGAGCAGAGAGAGGCCAGGGGCAGCGTCAGCCATCGGTGGAGCAGCAACTCCAGACAAGAATACATGGACTTATGGGTTATGGCCAGGGACGGAGGAAGGACAGAGACATTGTTCCTGACGGACTTGTGGGTTATGGCCGGGGTAGGAAGGATAATAGAGATACTGTTTAAGTATTATTATAGATGTCAGATAGGATAGGATGAGATAGGCTAAGTTAACATATGATAAGTTAAAATACAATAAGATAGACAATAAGTTAAAATATCATATGATAGGCTAAGTTAAAATAAGATAAGAGCTTTACAATAAAACATATACTTACTTTTCAAACTGTGTCTTTGTCATCTCTTCAGTGTCGTGTCTGTGGTTTGATAATTTTGCATCGTTAATTTATATCTGATACTCTCTTAAATATCAATAAGCAGAGACGGAGGAAAAGATACGGTTAAGTTAAAGGAAATGATAAAGTATCAAAATCACAGTATTACCTTATTTTGACGCAGAAAGAGTCATTTCAGTGTTACTGCCACCTATGAGTTAGTGGCCGCAAATGGTGTTAGAAGTGCCGGTAAATAACGCGGCGTAAGTTTAACTCCGGTGTGTTTCTGAAAAACGGTAAGTGACAAAACTGGTAAGTAGCAGGTAAAGTGGTCATTTAACGTAATGCTAAGTGTTTTACTATATCTTACACTACGTACTTACACGTACTTACACTACGAAATCAAACCCCTTAATTTTTTAAATTAAAATTACGTTAATTTTGTCCTTAATTATTGCTGTATGTGAAATTAAGGGAAAAGGTGCAATGATTAAGGCCAATTAAGGGGTAAAACTACTGAATTTCCTCCTTACTTTTTCAAATTTGCCTCTTAAATTTACTCTCAAAAAATCCTTATTTCACCCCTTTTTTATAAATTAAGGGACAATTTAAGATTGTTTCAAGGTCTGTAATTACATAACATTGCCCTTTAATTCTGATTAATTAAGGGGCAGTTTAAGAGTATTGCAAGGTTCCATTACTACTTAAAATTACTTACATCTGTCCTCAATTCTAATAAAGGGAGTTTAATATTATTATAGGGGTCCACAAACCATTAAAATTCTTTATTTCACCTATTAATTTTTATTAATTAAGTGATTATTTAAGACTGTTTTAAGTTCTTAAGCACTTAAAATATCCTTATATCACCACTTAATTTTAATTGTGTGCTCAAATGTTTATGTAAAAATAAAGCATAATAAATCACAAACCAGTATGACAAACGTATTGTTTTATTATCATGCATGAATGAATTACAATGAGAAAAGCTTCCTTCCTTTTACCGGCCGCTTGTCCCCTTGGGCTTGGAAAGCCTTCGCTGGGCTATAAGCTCCGTCTTCATAGCCTCTTCCTCCTTTACATTTGTTGCTTCCTTCCTTTTACCGGCCGCTTGCCCCCTTGGGCTTGGAAAACCTTCGCTGGGCTATAAGTTTATGTTTGTTGCTTCCTTCTTCCACTGCTTTTCCCTCCTCATCTGTCTTCTCTCCTCACTCTCTCTTTTCCTCTCCCTTCTTCTTTCCTAAGAGAGAGATGCAATACCGCTTTTGTCAAAATGACAGGTCGGGTCAAAGGTCACGTTCAAAAGTTCAGTGGGCGGAGCTTATGTTGTGGTGGGTTGAGCTTGGTTGTGTAACTGACGCAATAGCATGTGGATTTAATTATTTATTTAAATATTTTTTTTTTTCTTCTTCCCCGGGGGTTGGTTGTGTAACTGATGCAATGGTATTTGGATTTAATTATTTATTTATTATTTTAAATGATTGTGGCTTAGGGGGCATGGGTTGGTTGTGTTAGTGATGCAATGGTATTTGGATTTAATTATTTATTATTGTAAATGCTTATTTTAAATGTTTATTATTTTAAAATGATATTGAGGAGAGTGCTTATGAGTGTGTATTATTTTAAAAATGATATTGATGAGAGTGCTTATGAGCGTGTGTTATTTGAATAAGTTATTATTATTATTTTGTGGGGCGCGGGCGGGAGTGAGCGGGGCTGGGTTACCTGATGGAGCGCGAGCGTACGGTGTGCGGTAGCGTGGTAAGGTCCCCGGGCTTCGGAGAATCAGCAAAGGACTTATTCACATACTGGTGCGGTAGCGCGGAAAGGTCCGCACGGCTTTGGGCCTCCCAACGAGTTAGAAATTCTTCTTCCAGGATCTGCTTAAACGCTGGGTTCTGTTCAAACAGATCTTCTTCCAGTCGACTGATTTCCACCATGCCGTTGCGGGCCTCACGCAGATCGTACAGGATAGCTTCCACTGCCCCCTCCAACCTGCAGGCGGCCGCTCGGATGCCCAGCGTCGATAGAACGTGGGTCAAGGCGGGTGTCAGCCGATCGGTCCAGAGGTCACGCAACACAGAGTCAAAGTGTATGTAAAAGTAATTTCTGCCTGGAGGAAACAGACAAGGGTGTTGTCTTTGACTGGGATGATCCACCTCGCAGCCGAAGCAGTTTTTCTGCTGATGCTTCCTGATGACTGAGGTTAAAAGGCCCACTATCATAGCCTTAATACAAGCCAGCATCCCACGGCAGAGAGCCGGTCTGGAGAGAAGCCTGCAGATCTCAGGCGTCGGAGGGTCCTCTCCAGGATCAGAGGCCGGTGATGATGGAGGGGTTGGAAGGAGCTCCCCGGGATCAGAGGTCAGGGTTGCTGCTGGAGCCTCATTGTCCCCGCTTTCACCGTCGCTATAATTTGCTGCTGCTGCTGCTGCCATGATGTTTGTGAAAAGGGGTTGTAACAGAGTCCACTTTATATAGCGACGGCGGGTGAGGGGGTGAGGGGGGTCCTTGACAGGTCGGGTCAAAGGTCACGTTCAAAAGTTCAGTGGGCGGAGCTTATGTTGTGGTGGGTTGAGCTTGGTTGTGTAACTGACGCAATAGCATGTGGATTTAATTATTTATTTAAATATTTTTTTTTCTTCTTCCCCGGGGGTTGGTTGTGTAACTGATGCAATGGTATTTGGATTTAATTATTTATTATTTTAAATGCTTATTTTAAATGTTTATTATTTTAAAATGATATTGAGGAGAGTGCTTATGAGTGTGTATTATTTTAAAAATGATATTGATGAGAGTGCTTATGAGCGTGTGTTATTTGAATAAGTTATTATTATTATTATTTTGTGGGGCGCGGGCGGGAGTGAGCGGGGCTGGGTTACCTGATGGAGCGCGAGCGTATGGTGTGCGGTAGCGTGGTAAGGTCCCCGGGCTTCGGAGAATCAGCAAAGGACTTATTCACATACTGGTGCGGTAGCGCGGAAAGGTCCGCACGGCTTTGGATAATCCTCGGAGAGAGCGATGCGGGAGAGCTGAGAGGCGTGCTGCTGCGCGAGTCTGAGAGAAACTGTGAGAGACTGTGGGATAAAATGGTAAAGTTGGAGCAAAGAATGAGAGGAGGAGGTGCAGGGTCTATCGTCCAATAAAAACGCTCGGCGCTAGTTTTGACCGTGTGTTTTTTCCTCACGCAAGCGTTTGTATCACATCGGCGTATGGCGGCAATTTGTAAAGGTCATAAGTCGAGACATACATCGAGTCTGTCAATTTGTCCGCCAGTAAATTCTGCAGGGCCGTGCCACCTGGCCATCGAGGCGCCCCCCCTACCCGGCCACGCGGGCCATACATCGAGTCTGACACTTTGTCCTCCAGTAAATTCTGTTTAAAGTTTTGTTTTCACATACGTCCCAAATTACAGATAATTTTCTTACACAGGCACGAGTAGCATCATCAAGGCCGTACCACCTGGTCATACATCAAGTCTGACAATTTGGCCGCCAGTAAATTCTGTTTATAGTTTTGTTTGTCATACATGACCGTGCAGATATGGGGCGACAGAGACAATTAAATTGTATTACGTCGAGCGGGGGGCCTTTTCCTCCTCCTAGAGGCACAACGCCTTACCAAAGTTTGTACCAGCCAAAGAACCACAAGTTTCATCGAGACCTTACCTGGTAAGTATATTATTTCTTTTATTCCTGTTATAAAAATGCTATTTAATTAAAAAATAACATTCTAATAATAGGTATTCTCTTTTTTTTTTTTTTTCTATGTACGAGAGAGAGAGAGAGAGAGAGAGACTGCGCCGACCGGTCAAGAGAAAATCTGCGAGAGAATCAACAGGTATGGACGGAGCAACACCCCCAGCGGCTATACCCGAAGCCTTATTAAATGAAATAGCCATTATCAACAATGCTAATAATGAAAATGATGCGGATTACTCTGCTCAACACGACTCGCCACCAGCGGCGTCTGCTGAAACACTGGCCCAGGACCCCTGTTTTCTCCCATCCTTAGAGACATTAACAAGCATGTTAAATGAAAGGGGTTCTGAAGCAGAAGCGGGGCTACCCCCCACCGACGAGGTCGCATGGTCCCCCGCGGATTCTGAATTGTGGGAGGCCTTGTCAGACGTGGAATTTCTTCTCGATGCTGAGGAGATTGAAAATGAATTTGGGCTGGGACAATTTGAAAATGTTCAACAGGAAGGTGGCGGTGCCGTCGGTGACGTGGATCCCCAGCCTGACGGGGTCCTTCATCGCCGCAGATTCAATAACGTACAGATTAGGCGGATTCTAAATATCCCGCGACCTAGAAACGAAGGCAATTTCCGCGAGTACTATGAAAATGTAATCGAGGGGTTTCAAAATATTGTGAATGAGGCGATTCCTTACGCCGTATGGGGAGCCTATATACAGGTCACCCTGCGCGCTGACTTTTTAAACGACGAGCTGTCGCAAATTGTACGGTATGGGGTGGGGGAGCTGACAGACTTGCAGCAGCTGCTGGATCGCCTGGTACAGTCTAATCAAGAGATTTTAAACGATTCCAACCTAGAAGTAATCGTAGACGTAATAAATATCCCACGCGGCGGTGCGAACAAACGTAAACTACAGACCATGTTAGCTTCAGAAATAATTTCTAAAAAAGCCAGACACATGTTTATCATTAATAACAACACCAACGCGTGTTTCGCCATAAACTTGGCGCACCTGCTGGACGAAAACTTTACTGTTGCCGAGGCTGAAAAGCTCGGCCTGGAGTTACAGGAGAAAGCGGGATTCACCCCCGATCACGCAGTCGCTTTGAATGACATTATCAATTTCGAGAAAATCATTGATTGCAAAGCAGTGGTGTATTATCAACAACCTTATTCAAACAATCTCCAAATTTACCAGACACCCACACCTAGCGACGGTAGACGGGCGGTGTATTTCTTTTTACACAATCAGCATTTTTACGGCATTAAAAGCGTAAAGGGCTTCTTAGGCGTGGGGTACGTTTGCCCGAGCTGTTTCAAAGGGTACGATTCGCCTCACTCTCATCAATGCGAAAAATTTTGTAGCGTCTGTCAGACTAATTGCAGAGAAGGTGAAAGCACACCGGCGATACTATGTGAGCGTTGTAATTTCAGATGTTTAAATGACACCTGCTTTGAGCGCCACCGTACGCCTAGGGTCTGCCCAGTTAGGGGGGAGCTCGCTACCCCCTGTGACAAGTTCAGAAAATGCAAAGCCTGCGGGCTCAGATACTACCTCACTCCCGAGAACCCAAAACCGCACTCGTGTAAAGCGGAAAAATTTAATATCTGCGACGCTAAACTCCACACGGCCGTGTCAGACATATCCACCCCACATCTCTGCTATCTAAATCCACCCGAGAAGCCTAACATAGGGGAACGGGCCGAAAGGGGTGAGGGGCGTAAAAAGGCCACCGAATATGTGTTTTTTGACTTTGAAACATCTCAGAGGTCAGGTACCCATATCCCGGTGTACGTCTGCGCCATCTCCGATCAGAACGAGACAATGACCGCCGAGGGGCCCAACTGCGCGCTACAGTTTCTCAGACATTTCAGGGCGCCCTGTTATAGAGGCGTCTGTTTCATTAGTCACTACGGTAAGGCATTCGATAATTACATCATACTGAACGCGATGGTGAAGGAAGGCGTGGAACCGCGTGTGGTATCGCAGGGGAATAAAATCATTCTCATCCTGGACAGCCTGTTTGAGCAGAGGTACATCGACAGTCACTCCTTTCTAAGCATGCCGTTGAGAAAAATCCCCGATGCGATGGGATGCTCGACTCAGATGCGAAAAGGCTATTTTCCGCATCATTTCACAGACGTGGAAAACTTTAGTTACGTGGGACCCTACCCCCCTCCCGATCAATTTGGGCCCGATCAAATGTCCACCAAAGAACGCGACAAGTTTTATCAATGGTACGACGCTGTAAAGCACCAGACCTTTAATTTTCACAAAGAGATGATCGCTTACTGTAAGAACGATGTGGAGATTCTGAGAGAGGGCTGCTTGCGCTTCCTGCGGGAGTTTAAAACGCTCACGGGTTGCGATCCCTTCTCCGCGGCCACCATCGCTTCGGCCGCGTTGCTAGTTTACAGGACAAATTTCCTGCCCAGAGATACGATCGCGATCCCGGATGTATGGGATTACAGGAGGCAATACAAAAGTTATTCGAGCGTGTCCATCCAGTGGCTGGAATTCATCGGGCGCGCGCGCGGCATCGAAATTCGACACGCGCTGCGCGGGGGTGAAGTGAGTGTGGGGCGCTTTCACTTAGACGGATACGCCGAGATTGAGGGGGAGAAATGGGCTTTCGAGTTTCTAGGCTGTCAGTTTCACGGCTGTCCTACCTGCAACAACGAACACGATATCTGCCCCCTGACCCGCGAGAGCTTCGGTGCCCTGTACGTTAAAACAAGGGAAAAACTCGAGTCGTTGCGCCAAGAGTTTAATATGAACGTGGAATCCATCTGGGAACACGAATGGGCTCACGCTAAAACTCACGACCCACAGGTACAGCGTTTCCTGTCAGACTTTGAGCCCCCTGAGCCCCTAAGGCCGCGAGAAGCGCTGTTTGGGGGTCGGACGTCGGCCATTCGCCTGCGTTACGACGTCACGGGGCAAGAGCGCGTCCGCTACGTGGATTTCACGTCGCTGTACCCGTACACTCTGGCTAAATGTGAATTCCCCGTGGGGCACCCGGAAATCATTCATTCGAATTTTAAGCCTCTGAATGAATACTTTGGCCTGATCAAAGCCACGGTCAACACCCCGCGCGAGCTGTTTTTCCCCGTCCTACCCAGCAGACTGCCAAATGGGAAACTGGTGTTTACACTGTGCAGGACGTGCGCGATCGAGAACAGACAGGAGGGGGCGTGCGGGCATTCCGACGCAGAGCGGGCATTGACAGGCGTGTGGGTATCTGCGGAGCTCAATCTGGCTTTAGACAGGGGGTACTCGCTCGTTAAAATTTACGAAGTGTGGCATTTTCCCCAGACCAGCGGCGACCTGTTTAGAGATTACATTAAAACCTTTCTCAAAGTGAAGCAGCAGGCTTCGGGCTACCCCGACGACGCGACCGATGACGTGGGTCGCAGGGAGTACATAAAAAACTATCTCGAGCGTGAGGGGATCGAATTGGAGCCCGATCAGATAGTGTCTAATGAAGGGAAGCGGCAAGTGTCCAAACTTCTGCTTAACTCTCTGTGGGGTAAACTGGCGCAGAGGAGCAACATGCTCCAGACATGTATAGTGTCTGACCCGGGGGAATTTTTTAATTTTTTCTGCTCGGACCTGTACGAGATTTCCAGCTTCGCGTTTGTCAACGACGAGGTCGCCCTCATCCGCTGGCGTTTCAAGTCTTCCTACAAAGTGCCGCCGGGAAAGACTAACATATTCATAGCGTGTCAAACTACCGCGTGGGGTCGGTTGACGCTTTACAAAGAACTGGAAAGATTGGGGCGGAGGGTGCTGTATCACGACACCGACAGCATCGTGTACATAAGCAGGCCTGGTGAATATGACCCGACCTTAGGCAATTACCTGGGCGAGCTGACGTCCGAATTAGCCCCCGACGAATACATTGCTTCGTGGGGTGCGCTGGGACCAAAAAGTTACTGTTACCGACTCAACAACGGGAAAACACAAATGAAATGTAAGGGTATAACTCTAAATTACGAAACCTGTCAAAAGGTAAACTTTGACAGTATGATCGGATTGATTGAAAACTACATCGGAGGTTGTAGGAATAACCCCGCTATAATGACGCAGTACAACAAAATCGAACGCGACATGAAAAGCTTTCGCCTGTTTAATAGGCCTCTAGATAAAAAGGTCAGGGTCGTCTACGACAAACGCAGATTGCTGGCTAGCGGGGAAACTCTGCCTTTTGGTTACTGAAATGTAAAACTAGCAGCATCGCAAAAGGGCTTTTAAAGTTTTTTCTAAAAATCAAAGATGTTCATTTGTTTTAAAATGATTTATCACTACTAAGCTATGTCCGAACATCTCAGGAAACACCCGCCGACCCTTAAAGTTTTACAGAGGACGAGGGGGGTGAAACGTAAAAAGATTCTCACGGCTGACCCATCTAACGACATAATTTTGGCTCTCTCCGAAATCTGTCTCAATCTCATAAGAGGTCGCATACCTTTAACCGTAGCTCAATTTACCAAACTCAAGAAACAGAAAAGATTGATTAAACTTTTCGCATGTAAGAAAAACAGCGTCGCTAGGAAACGCGTGGCAATTCTTCAAAAAGGAGGATTCTTATTACCGCTCTTATCAGTGGCTCTGCCATTCGTTACAAGCCTGTTTGCCGGTAAGACGGCTAACTAGCCTTTCCAGCACCATGAGCCAAGTCAAGAAAATGTTTATGCTCAGCCCCCAGCAACTGCGTACGCTGACCCAGAGGGCGACCCCGCATACCATCGGGGAATCGGCCCTGGGTGAACTCGAACACCAGATGCAGGGTTTAATAAATCAGCCGGCTATGCATCTGGATGAAAAAGTGAAGAGATACAACCAATTGCTACAGAGGTATCTGAATCTAGCCCGAAAAGAGGAAAATCAGGGGCGAGAAATTGTCCTTACAGAGCGGAAAGAAAAAACGGGCGAGGAGGAGGAGGGGAGACAGCCTGACGGCGGCGGCGCGACTGGGGACAAATCTGTACAGGAAGTTATCCAGCAAGTGGCGCCTAGGGCTAGAAAGAACGTGGGGTACATCTTGCATAAACTGCTCGATTCCGACGGGGCGGTACGTTGGACCCAGTCGGGTGAACTCATCATCAGAGATAGACCCATTAAAGGTTCCCATATTTTAGATTTGATGAAAACTTTATCGCAGCCTAAATCCCACGCCGGCGGATATCCTAAAGGCTGGGAACCCTTTTTAAACGTGATATCAGAATTAAACATCCCCCTCACGAGCGTGGGTAACATCCAAGCCAGGAAAGCCCTAAGTCATCTTAAAGATTACGGCGGAAGGGATCCCCCGCCTCCCTCCTCCCCTCCTGTGAAACAGAACCTCGGGAGACGTAGAAAACGTATTGTTGACGACTCACCACCACCGCTTGAGGGAACCCCTCACACACCGCGCGATTCCTCCCCAGAATATCGTTTATGGCCTTTAAAGGGTACTCCTTATGCTCCGTGGATAGATTACAACGATTAAGTGTTTTATATACGTGTGTGAAAAAGAATTAAAACGCCTGTAACGCGTCGGTTAATAAAATGTAAAATTTATTGAATAAAGGGTGTCACGTTTTTATTTTTTCCCCAACATGAATCTAACAAGCATAACAATCTTTAAATAGTTTTAACGAACATACATTTTGCGGCTTTGAAAGTTTATCGGCATTAACACGGCTAATACACTTGTGATATTTCTTGATAAACTCGGATACTAGAGCGTCGTTTTTCCTCAAGTCGTCAGAGTACAACATCATAGTCTCTTGAAATGAAAGTCCCTTGAAGCGCCGGTAGAGGAAAAAGGCGACGTGGGCCCCGCACGTGGAAGAAAAGTCATGTTGAACTTGACGCGTATTATACCTTATTTCGGTAGCGTGCCTCCCCAAGAAGCTCATAAAACTCTTTGGGTAGTAAGGGGAATCGGGGGGATAACCGTAAGAATCAAAGAAGGAGGCTTTACCCTCTTGGGGCTCCAAAATTATCCCGATCCAGTGTTCACCCTCTCTATTCTGGTCATGCGTGTTTGCGACCAGAAAAGCGGGCCTGGTCTCTATGCGGGTGGGTAATAAATCGCTAGGCCACACGCCTCCAAAAGCATCCCCCAGCAGGGGCCGTAAAACGCATTCCAGCTGGTGAGTGTTCATGATGATGATGATTAAAAGTCCACCAAAACCTGTCTCTTGGCGTTTATTTCAATCACGCTGTCGAAGCAGGCGTAGACGATGAGACTCATGGTTCGAGGTAGTGGGGCTCTGAACCTTAAATCCAGACGGCACGTGCCGCTGATGGCGGGTGACAGGGCACCGCCGTCCAGCTCGTCGTCTCGGGAGAGATTGAGAGCAAATAGCGAGTATCCGTTTTCAAAATCCTCGCGGTTGATGCATAAGGGCGAATCCTTTAAATGCCTGTTTGTAGCCAGGAAAAGGTTGTAAAACTCTCTGACCGACTGCCTCGCTCTAAAATCGGGCTGGAACGGTTTGCTGGGTATGTGTCGCCCGTTGACTGAGAGGCTCAGAAATTCCAGGTCACAATGCTGAAACCTGAACGGGTTTCTGTTTCGCGTGCCCACGAACGCGGCGTGGTCCACGATCCCCAAAACGATGTAGCGCGGTAAGTTGCCCAGGAAGAGGTTGTCCTGCGGGCAAACCCGCGATTGTGCGGGCAGCATATAATTTTTAACGACTACCCTGCTTATAGGGTACAGGGCGTTTGCTTTCATGAGAGCGGCCGAGTGACCCAGTGACACCGCCGGGGAGACCTCCACTTTTTTCACAAACAGGCTGGCCCTTAGTATTTTCAGCTCGTAATCGCTGTCATTTCTACACATGAGACTAAAGTCGCTTTTAGCCTTTACAAACTTTAAGCGTATATCCACGTTGTTTAACAGCATTCGTTCGCTGAAAAAAATATCGGCGTGTATAGGACCCATCAGAGAAAACTCCTGAGAGTTTCTACAGAAGGCGGCTTGCTTCTGTAACCCCACGTTGGGGCCCTGCGCTGAGACGTCCACGCTATCCAAGTCGCCCCCGACGTCTTTGTACCAGAGCCCTGCCGAAAACTGACTCTCTAGCGTATCCGTAGAAAAATTGAGCAGGGTCTCTATGACTGACCTATAGGGGTGCGTGGCCGACGAAGAACTGATCAGGACGTCGTTCAGACTCACATCCAGCTGGGAGAATATGCCGTTTAGCGGGTACTGTATAATACCGCAGGGGTCGGCGTCAACCAGGGGGGCTCCATCGGCCCTAACGATCTTGAGCCTTAGATATAGCAGTGTAGAGTTGAGGTCCACATAGAAATTGCCCGACCCCGGTATTAGGAAATCCAAAACATCCTGATCGGTAATGGAATTTAATGGGTTGATTTCTACATAATTGGTCTGATCTATGGATAATTGCGTCATAGGGGCCGCAAACAGGTCCAATTCAGATTTGGTACATTCAGCCGAGAGCCGGTGAGCTAGAGCCATTCTTGTTTACGCTGCGTTTTCTCTCTCTTAAAATATGTCCCCGGGGGGTTTCCTGTTTCTCTTGGCGGATGGAGACTTGGGAATCCTGACGCCTCTGCCAGATTTTTTTTTCTTTTTTTTTTTATGACCTTGCAGCAGGGCTAGAGGTGCTTGGGCTCTCTTTCTACTCCCCCTCCGAGAGAGGAACAGCAGACCCGACCCTTCCTGCTTGGGGTCACCTGTGTTTGTAAAACGGCCGCTGACTACAGAGCTGACTAGATCCGATCCTATTCCTTTGACCGCCGATTTCAAATGAGGTTTCGCTATATCGACCCTACGCTTAAGAAAGGGTAAAACGAATCTAAAAGCCCTACTGAGCATGGACCCCAACCCACGCCCGTACATCACGGGGCTCCCCGCAAAACCGGGGAGCCCATGTCCCGCCTGACTGGTGTGATACGAAATAAATCTCTGAGGATTGTAGTACGCCATGCTCCCCCCCCAACACCTGCGCTTTCTCTTGTTTTGTTTTTTAAACGGGCCGAAAGTGCAGTTTGACGATCGTTTTTCCGTAGGAGAAATTAATCAGAGTATTCTGATCGTTCTTTATCTCGATATGCAAATTCTGTAGGCTCTGCTTGTTCACCGGTACGTACTGCAGCTTGTGGAACGGCAAAGTGACTACGTCGCCGAACGCACCGTCTATTTTAACGGTTCTGAGGAGCGGGACTACAAATTCCCCCACGTGCTGCGGTTCCACGATGTTACAGTAGACGTACATATTGTAGAATCCCGCGTGAATGTCGCCCGGGTAGGGTGAGGTCGACCCGCTACCTCCTCCTAGGTTATACCACTGACCCGGCTCAAAGCCCAGCATGTAGGCCAGAGTAGGTTTAAATTGGATCTTGTATTTATGGTTTCCCGTCATATTAACCCTTCGTGTAATCTCGCTGTATGAGAAGGAAACTTCGGTACCTAATTTTTTTAACGTAGCGTTGATTTCTGTCACAATCTGTTTCAGAGATTCATAATAGCCCACTTTAATTTTCCGAGGAAAAAGGTAAGGTAGGTCCACTAAAGGATCGGCCTCTCTCTTTGCCTCCGCCTCCGTATCCCGCAATTGAAAAGTATTTTCCGGGTGTGTAACATTTCGCCACGTGTAACAATACATGATTTCAGCCAGAGCTACTTCGTAAGGCCCCCGTAGCTCTATAGGTCGCGAGAGCATCACGGTGTAATCCGAACTCTGGTTATCGGGGAAGATGGAGAGACAAGAGTTTGACGGTAGCGTGAGGTAAAAAGAGGGGCGGGCGTCCATTTTCTTTTTTTTTTCTTTTTTTTCTCTTTTTTAAAAAATTAAACCTGTATCAAGTCCGACCGCGGTATCCACGAATCGAACCTCGAGGGCCAACCCTGCCAATGTACTAAAATCCACTTTTTCCCCTTTCTGTCGGTCTTTGAGCCTATAACCTTCTCGACCTTGAACGCGCGTCTCGGAGATATTTTGACTTTCTGCAGCTCCGCTTCATAGAATGTTCCCTCGAGTATTTCACCGCTCACATCCCTCAATTTATACACCGGTGGGGATCTGGGTACACGTTCGCATATGACAAAGTACTCGTCCGTAAATGTCTGCTCGTACTTTTTGTCAAATATCTGACTGTGCTTGGAGACTCTCACAGTGTCCCCTATGTTAAACTTAAAACGTGGCCGTGTGCTTTTTTTCTTCAGGGGACCGTATAGATTATCAAATACTAGATGAGCATTATCGGGGCTGACCTCGGCAGGTTTCATTTTAATAGCGCTGTGAAATGACTGGTTGTACCCCTTTATTAGATCGTCCAACACGTCCACATATCGCCGGATGTTTTTAGCCGTAAAGTACCTGTACATCCTCTCTTTTAACGTTCGATTAAATCTCTCTACGATGGAAGCTTTAAGTTCACTAGCCGTAGTGAAATGGGTGATTTTATGAGTTTTTAAAAGTTTCTGAAAAGTCCCATTTAAAAACTCCTTACCGGCATCCGTCTGTAGCTTGAGGGGGACGCCCCCCTCGGTTAAAATAGAATCAAAGGCCTGGGTTACAGCCGCCCCAGTCTTGTTTCTTAACGCGCGAGCATAGGCTTTTTTAGAAAAAACATCAATCACCGTAAGGAGGTATTTTAACCCGTCGTTGTACGTGGCCAGCCCTTGCATGTCGCATAAATCGGCCTGCCACTGATACATGGCTCTCGGAACAAACACTCTGTTCCTGGGGAAATTCTTTTTAACCGGTTTATGTAAAGTATAACTGTCTTGCATAGACAGCCAGTCTCTGATGTCATCACCAGCCACTTTTTTCCCCGTATCTTGCTGCACGGCTCTCTGCAGTCTGGAGACACCTCCGTATGACCCCGGTTGGCTGGGGTCATAGTACGAACTGCTCAAGACGCGAGCTGTAGTCTTGGCAACAGACATGCTTTTCACACACTGAGTGGGGGGAGAGCGGGGTGCGGCGTTTTATAGCTGACTGTGGATGGGGGTTGTTAAGAGACTGAGTGAACATCAGTGAAATTTTGTGTGTTTTTTCTACATTTAACCCATATTGTGTAGTTTGTTTTTTAATTATTATTATTTTACAAAAGAGTTTAGCTGGGGTGGGGATCGAACCCACGCGGACATACGTCCATTGGATCTTAAGTCCAACGCCTTAACCACTCGGCCACCCTGCTCAGCATTTTTACCCGTTATTTTACAAAGACTATTACAACGGTATTCAAGTTTTAATTTTTTTTTATTTTTGCAATTAGTGAAAGATATATATATATATTTTAAAAAAGCTGGTATACAATTTGTGAAGGTTACATTTTCAAAATGCAGGTATACATTTAGTTACAGCCGTGACAGTTGTTGAGGTAGATTAGCGATGTCACATGCAGTAAAGTGGATATAGTGGCTTTTTCAACGATACATGTATGTAGAGTAGAAAGCATCTGATTAACATCGATAGGCTGCTTATCATGAAATTTAGAGGTGACTACATCTACTATTAAAGCGTAAAATACAAAAATGTGATTACAGTCAAATTCATTGTCAGGAATACAAGATAGACAAGCGCGTATGAGACTTTCGGGGGAATGTCTTTCTCCCTCTGACATCAGTTGAGTAAGTAAATCCATCCCCCGCTGATAATTTTCTCCGACTTGAGAAATCTCAAATAACACTCTATGAAAGCAGCAACAAGCATAATCATCCCGACAATCGCTTTTATCAATAGCACGCAACAATAGTGGACTAACTTTTTCTAAAAAAACATTTAACATAAACCGCCGTAAGGGTCTGCTGATACCGTTCCCCATCACAAGATGCTTTTTGTTTTAGTCTCGGGCCTCCCAACGAGTCAGAAATTCTTCTTCCAGGATCTGCTTAAACGCTGGGTTCTGTTCAAACAGATCTTGTTCCAGTCGAGTGATTTCCACCATGCCGTTGCGGGCCTCACGCAGATCGTACAGGATAGCTTCCACTGCCCCCTCCAACCTGCCGGCGGCCGCTCGGATGCCCAGGGTCGATAGAACGTGGGTCAAGGCGGGTGTCAGCCGATCGGTCCAGAGGTCACGCAACACAGAGTCAAAGTGTATGTAAAAGTAATTTCTGCCTGGAGGAAACAGACAAGGGTGTTGTCTTTGACTGGGGTGATCCACCTCGCAGCCGAAGCAGTTTTTCTGCTGATGCTTCCTGATGACTGAGGTTAAAAGGCCCACTATCATAGCCTTAATACAAGCCAGCATCCCATGGCAGAGAGCCGGTCTGGAGAGAAGCGTGCAGATCTCAGGCGTCGGAGGGTCCTCTCCAGGATCAGAGGCCGGTGATGATGGGGGGGTTGGAAGGAGCTCCCCGGGATCAGAGGTCAGGGTTGCTGCTGGAGCCTCATTGTCCGCGCTTTCACCGTCGCTATAATTTGCTGCTGCTGCTGCTGCTGCTGCCATGATGTTTGTGAAAAGGGGTTGTAACAGAGTCCACTTTATATAGCGACGGCGGGTGAGGGGGTGAGGGGGGTCCTTACGGCGTAGGTTTTGTCATCTCTTGCATCTGCTTACGCCCCCGACTCTCCTTAAACATCGCTTGGTAGTAACCAGACTTTTCTTGAATCATCTGCATCCAAATCACAAACGGTATTCTCAGGCCAAAACAGTCGCATTTAGGCCACTGCCATATATTCACCATTCTCTTGTCCAGCTCCCCGGTCGCGTCCCACTTCATAATGGTGGTACGCTGTTTACGAGCATCTCTATAGTGCATCTCCATTCTTCCAGTCTCGACCTCAAGGTCGGTGCTCTCCTCCATCATCGGGGTAACGACAGTCTTCAAGTTTCCCCATTCCGTTTCGGAAAAAGTCACCAGATACGGGTCGTCTTTCGGGGGGTCTGGGCCGTCTCCGGTGACCTGAAAGACGCGCAGTTCCTCCGCAACGTTGTCAAAGAGGCAGACCAGTTTATTCCCGTTGGGCAGCTCCCAGATAGCCCTCGGGTCTTCCGACGGTCGCATCATAGGTACCCGTCTACGTGCCGTATGAATCTTCCTGGGAGCCCCCGGAGGCTGCATAATGGCCTCCTGCTCCTGTTGAGTCTTAGAAGGTGAGGTTGAATCTTTCATTTCGGAAGTCCCAGACATGTCTGTATTTTTTGAAAAGATAGAGTTGGCCCTGCAGCGCGAAGCTCCCTATATTCTACACGGCCTGCTCGTGGGGGCGTGGTACGGATGAAGATGATGCCTCTAGGAGGAGGAAAAGGCCCCCCCGCTCGACGTAATACAATTTAATTGTCTCTGTCACCCCATATCTGCACGGTCATGTATGACAAACAAAACTATAAACAGAATTTACTGGCGGGCAAATTGTCAGACTTGATGTATGACCAGGTGGTACGGCCTTGATGATGCTACTCGTGCCTGTGTAAGAAAATTATCTGTAATTTGGGACGTATGTGAAAACAAAACTTTAAACAGAATTTACTGGAGGGCAAAGTGTCAGACTCGATGTATGGCCCGCGTGGCCGGGTAGGGGGGGCGCCTCGATGGCCAGGTGGCACGGCCCTGCAGAATTTACTGGCGGACAAATTGACAGACTCGATGTATGTCTCGACTTATGACCTTTACAAATTGGCGCCATACGCCGATGTGATACAAACGCTTGCGTGAGGAAAAAACACACGGTCAAAACTAGCGCCGAGCGTTTTTATTGGACGATAGACCCTGCACCTCCTCCTCTCATTCTTTGCTCCAACTTTACCATTTTATCCCACAGTCTCTCACAGTTTCTCTCAGACTCGCGCAGCAGCACGCCTCTCAGCTCTCCCGCATCGCTCTCTCCGAGGATTATCCAAAGCCGTGCGGACCTTTCCGCGCTACCGCACCAGTCTGTGAATAAGTCCTTTGCTGATTCTCCGAAGCCCGGGGACCTTACCACGCTACCGCACACCGTACGCTCGCGCTCCATCAGGTAACCCAGCCCCGCTCACTCCCGCCCGCGCCCCACAAAATAATAATAATAATAACTTATTCAAATAACACACGCTCATCAATATCATTTTTAAAATAATACACACTCATAAGCACTCTCCTCAATATCATTTTAAAATAATAAACATTTAAAATAAGCATTTAAAATAATAAATAATTAAATCCAAATACCATTGCATCACTAACACAACCAACCCATGCCCCCTAAGCCACAATCATTTAAAATAATAAATAAATAATTAAATCCAAATACCATTGCATCAGTTACACAACCAACCCCCGGGGAAGAAGACAAAAAAAAATATTTAAATAAATAATTAAATCCACATGCTATTGCGTCAGTTACACAACCAAGCTCAACCCACCACAACATAAGCTCCGCCCACTGAACTTTTGAACGTGACCTTTGACCCGACCTGTCATTTTGACAAAAGCGGTATTGCATCTCTCTCTCTAGCATTAAGGCCCCTCTAAAATATCTTTTAATAGTCTTTTGTGAACCTCCCATTTAAACGAAGTACATCGTGGTGCTCATGAATTTGAAAGCCTAGATGCCTCACCTCGCTTTTCCACAACGTGTCAGCAGCGCCACCATCTTGGAGCGATAATTAGGCATAAACAAGCAACATGTCAGGGTGTATGGAATATTATTTAGCCCTATATAACATAGAATACAAGTATTATGATATTATTAAAAAGTATGTCAAATATCCATGATGTAATCATTACAATATAAACATTATAATGTAATTAACACAATGTAATCAACTGAGTATGTATTTGCACCTTTTGTTAGTCTGAGATTCTGTTAGCTACTTTATGTTAGTCCTGAATCTATGAATATTCACTTTTATTAACGTATATTTTATCACAATGTTAAAGGATAAATATATTATCAACCTTTTAGTTAGACAATGTGTAAAAGGCTGAAACTGCCTAGGTTTACTACTGAAGGAAGGGATTCGCCTGAGTTCACCAGAAGTTCACGGCTGAGCATTTTTAAAAAACCAAGCGGAGCTGCTCATGCCACCATTATGTTCAGCCGAGAGACCAAACGGTAAAAGAAATGATGGACAAACTTATCACCTAGGGGTGTGGATTAAGGGAAAAAACAATGATTGTAAATGGCTGAAGGAATGATGATGCTTAAGTGACGAGATATTGTTAAATGATAAGAACTTATATAAAAATTGGTGTAAAACAGTACTGGACACACTTTTACGTGTCCAGCCTTGGTTGTACCTTCTTTGTTGCAATAAAGACTGAATCTGGATACTGCACAAGCGGACCTCTGACTTCTGATTTGGCGGGGAAGGAGAAAAAACCACGACATAAATTGCCGTCATGAACAGGATCGGAGAAGAGACCTGGGGAGGCGACCACCTGGCGGAGAACCGGGAGACACCCGTCTGCATTTAAGCGGCGCGCCCTAAACATAGGTAAGGAAAGGTCTTTATTATTGTTTAATAGAATAGGGAAATAGAATAAGGAAATGGAGACAGGGGTGTCTCGGGGACATACGCCGCCAGGCAGGGCCTCCCGGTAAAGGCACTCGGCGATTAAAAGAACTAAAGGTAAGAGAGCTGTTTGTGCAGTGTCCAGTGGGCCCAGTGTGTGTGTGATGTGAGAGAAATCCCTAAAGGAAGGGTCACGTGTGGATGTTCCCTCAGAGATAAGCGCCGCGGAAGGGGAAAGTTGACCCTGAGGGCTTGATATACTGTTGCGAGGCGTAGAGGCCTTGAAGGTTTAATAAGTGATGTAAAGGTACTGCCCTGAGAGAGGGCCAGTGTTTGTGCTGCAGGTTCTTTAATTAGTGTGAGTCAGAGACATCGCCCTAAGAGGGGGGGGTCTCCCTGTTCTGATAAAGTAAAGGTTGGGTTTCCCTAACGGAGGGGCCCGTGTGTTTCAAGTTGTGGGGGAAAAGTGCTGTTATGTCGTGATGCAAAGATATTGCTAAGTTGTTAAGGAATTGTTTTAAGCAAAGGTTATGTTGTGTTGCAAATAAAATATTGGTAAAGTAATAAGGCCAGAGAGAGCCTAAGTATTAGAAGTTGTGGGGATTTTAAAGGTCTACTGGATCAGACTGGTTTTGTTATGCAGAAGTGGAAAAAATGATCATATATGCATTTTTGGGTTGAATCAGAGAAAAAGCACATATATTTTTGATGGATAAGTTGAGTGATAAGGTGTATGAAGCAGAAATAAGCACCCCAGAGGTAAAACCGCTTAGGAAACTAAAATTAAAAAGGGATCAATCTAGCAGGGGGACTGGATAGAGCATTTGTGCATTTCTATAGAAAATCAATTATAGTAGTGAAAGTGCAGGTAGGTGAGTTTAGAATTTTGACAAATCTCAAAATAAAGTTTTTGAATAAAATGTGATTAGAAGATTCTATGGACTATAGAGACTAAGTTTAGAGATGAAGGTTATTAAAGCATATCTTTGTGAGAGAACAACAGGTCATAGACAAGAGGTTTCGTGACTTTCCATGGAATTAGGGAGTTTAACAGAGAAAGTGTGAGGAGGCTCGTGTGCACGGTGGACAGACAAACGTAAAATCAGGCTGATAAAAAAGAGAGAAGGGAAGTTTTTGAGGATCTAGCACAAGGGAAGCTTTGGTATATGTGCCCGTAGATAATTGGGTGCAACGTTAGGAGTAAGTAGAAAATAATTTAGAGGCAGTGACACTTTAAGGTGAAGTAGGTTCAGTCAGGGAGAAAATTCTTATTAAGGAAAAGAAAGGAAAACAATAGAACACGGGTTGGCTGTGAGGAAATTTGCTAATTTTTATACCAGACAGGAAAACAGCCCAAGTGACAGTAGAGTGGAGGAAAACAGTAAAATGAAGGGCCCAGTAAAGGCAGCAGACACACCAGTACAGCAGCTGGGGAGGGAGCACCCCCTGCTTAAAAGAAAGATAGAAAAGATGTCTAAAAAGTGGGAGAATAGAACAAAGGCCCTGGTAACTAAGTGGCCTAAAGGGGGCACATGGGGTGTAGCAGTGTGTGGGGAGATGGAGACTCTGATAAAGTATCATAAGGCTAATAAGAACACAGAAAGGCGTAAAAAGAAAAGGCGTAAGGAACTGGAAGTTCTGAGGTTGTTTAAAGTAAAGGGAGAGACCTGGAGAAGGGACCAGAAAGCAATGAGAAAGGCATTAAGTGAGAAAGAAGAGATGAGGCAGGAAGAAATATGGCCACCATCTTATCAAAGTCAGTACCCGTTAGTGGAAGCCCCACCTCCTTCATACAAGGGTCAGTTTCCAGTAATAGAGGGGAAGGTAGAATTCAAAGGTGAGGTGACACAGAAGGATGAAGCAGGCAGGGAGCAGAAAGGAACGGCAAGTTGTCTAGATGGATACAGGGAAGTGAGTGCATTGCTGCGGCAGGCTGTGGAGGAAGGACTGCGAGGGAGTGAGCTAATAACAGAAGGTCAGCTATGTGGATCTGAGAAAAAGGGAAGTGCTAAAAAGGTGGGGTACGGAGTAAGTAGTGGTAGTGATGCAGAAGGGCTGATGCACCTGCTGGACACCCCTAACCCTCCATCTAAAGGATGGAGTCAGTTTCAGGAGAAGGAGACAGAAACAGAAAGTGAGGAAGGAGTAGAGGATAGAGTAGTGAGAAGCAGGAGGGCTGTAAGGCCCCCCGCCAGGTACACTCCGATGCTTCCGTTGATGGTGAAAGGAGCACAGACACAGTATGTGCCGTGGGCAGGACAGGATCTGGAGGGCCTGCTTCTCAGACTCCCAGTTCTGGCAGAAGGGGCCGGAAAGTGGATAAAAGCATTAGAGGAGGAAACTATGGGTCGGCTCCTGGCGATAGGGGACATAAAGGTGGTTATGGCTCGAGCTTTGGGGGTGGACGCAATGGAGAGACTGCTGCGAAGCAGTGGCCTGGCAGCGGCGACAGGGACTCCTGTGAATGATGCATGTCCCTTTGACGGTTACCGTGCTAACCTCTGGCACCAGCTGCGATTAATGTTTCCTCCACGGCTGAGTGTGGTTGAAATGAAGGTGGAGCCCATAAAGGAGGGGGAGAGCCCAGCTGCCTATCTGCAAGCTCAAGAAAAACGGTGGCGCACTGAGACAGAGCAGGACCTGCAGAATCCGGCATTCAGAGGTCTGTACCGGAGGGCACTGCAGGACGCGCTCCCTAAGCCAGTGAAAAGCAGGCTAAGGCAAGTTGTGGGACTTATTACTATGCCTGAGGAGCAGTACCGTGAGCAGCGGATTCACGCTATTGACTTGTACAGAGAGGAGGAGGACTCTGCTAAAGAGCGTGAGAGGGAGCTGACAAAGAAACTGAATCAGATGCAGCTGGAGGAGCTGACCGCTAAAAAGAAAAAAGTCCAGGCACCAGTGGTCTCTCCGGACCCCAGCCCCCGGGGGCAGCCTGTGGACAGCCGACAGTCTCCTGTCGCTGGGGCCCCTCAGAACACTAACTGGTCTTCGGCCCCTGATTGGAATAGAGAGAATAGATATGATAGGTGGGGGGGGGGGGAGGGTGACTAGAGAGCAACTGATTTCCCAACAAATTAGACAATCCCAGTCTATGGGAAGACTGGGGAACAGGCCACTTCAGCTGGTGTGCTGGAACTGTAACCAGCCCGGACACACCTCTAGAGTCTGCTCAAATCCACCCTTTCAGGGGGTGAGCCCGAGACGCCCTATGGGCCCGGTTAACCCAGGAGGCTCTGTAGGTCCAAATAGAGGCAGGGGTGGAAATCCGCAATTGCAGAATAACAGACCACGGGGTCCGATCAATCCGTGGGCCCAGAGACGTTTATTCTAGGGGTGCCCAGAGAATCCTAAAGGGGGATCTCAGATGCCAATGTTGAGTAAGGGGTCTGAGGCTGAGCCGATGCTGCAGGTTCAAATAAATGGCAAGTAATTCCAATGATGATAGACACTGGAGCCACCTACACTTGTGTAGGACTAAAAGATGCCAGTCATATCCCCCGGTCCGCTGAGAAGGTCAGGACCATAGGATTCTCGGGACAAGTGCAGCATATTCCAAAATCTGCTCCAGTGGAGATTAAGATAGGGGACAAAAATGTAAATATGCCCATACTAATATCAGAGCACACCCCAGTGAATTTGTTAGGCAGAGATGCTTTGTGTCAGCTGCAGATAGACATAAAATGTACAGAGGGGGGTGTAGAGGTGCTCAGTGGACAGTACAGCCTCATGCGACAAAATTTGTTGTTCCATAAAGGGCAGTATAGTTCATATGGGATTGAAGATGTTACTGGAAAAATTTGGGAAATTTTAGAACAGTGGGGTCCATTTATACAGGAACAATATAGCAATAGGTTAAATTGGACACAGGACAAACATATTTGTTTGTTGCGATGGGGAAAATTCAGTGATCCTGAAATAAAGGGTGAGTGGGATCAGCTCATAGAGTCTCTGCCTGGCCGGGAGAAAGAAAGGATGTGCATGATAACAGACGGGACAATATTAGGCCCTGAGGGAGTAGCCATTCCGATACGGAAGACGGGAATAGTGGGAGAATGGTACAACATACCAGACACGGAGCCCCACATAGCGGTGGCTTTTAATCAGTCCATGCTGGATCTGGGAGAAATGATGCAGCGAGCAAAGCAGGTGGTTTGGGTACCGACGGTGCGTGAAGGCGTGCAGGCAGCGGCAGGAGAGAAGATGTTAAGGATTCAGTGGAGTGCAAAGGTTGTAGGTGATTTGAAGTTAGACAACAGAGATCCGTGGCTGTGGAGCATGATAGGAGTACAGTGTGATGCAAAAGAAAGTACAGAGGAATGTTGGCAGGAAATGGAAAGAGAAGTGCCTGAGGAGGTGTGGACTGCTCACGATACAGATGTAGGCCTAGTAAATTCAGCTAGCCCAGTGGAAATTTATCTTAAACCAGGGTGCACACCACCCTGGAAAAACCAGTACCCCTTGAAACCTGAGGCCGAGGAAGGTATAAGGGAAACGATAGAGGGATTACTGGATGCAGGGGTGTTGGTGCCTACCATTAGCTGCTGCAACACCCCCCTCTTGCCTGTGCCAAAGGCAGGAGGTGAAAAGTGGAGGCTGGTACATGATTGCGTGCAGAAAATGAGTACAGTACAGTACAGTAATACAGTATGTGGATGATCTATTGTTGTGTGCTGAAACGCTGGCAGACTGCCACCAGGACTCAGTGCAGTTGCTGAAGGTCTTGGCGAAAGGGGGTCATAAGGTGTCCAAGGCCAAGCTGCAGTACTGCCAAGTGCAGGTTACGTACTTGGGCCGTGAGATCAGCCATGGGAGGAAAGCTATAGCAGCAGAACAGCTAAAGGGGATCACTAAGGCTCCGAAACCCATGACTGTGTCACAGATGCTGACTTTTTTAGGGATGACAGGATTCAGCATGGACTGGATTGAGGACTACGCTGTGAAGGTGGCACCGTTGCGGGCACTGATAAAGGAGGAGGGCCACACTAATTTGAAGGCCTCCTTAATTTGGACAAATGAGGCCTCAGTAGCATTTGAAACTATCAAGCAGGAGCTACAGAATGCACCTGCTCTGGGCCTCCCAGATTACACCAAGCCGTTTTATCTGTATGTCGGGAACAGGAAGGACGGCTTTGGGACAGCCCTGCTCACTCGGGACTTGTGTCCTGGCAGACGAAAGCAGCCATTGGCATACTATAGCATGAAGCTGGACAATGTGGCTCAGGGATACCCACCCTGTTTCCAGGGAGTGGTGGCTGCCTATTTAGGCTATGAAAAGGCCACTGCCATCACAATGGGTTATCCAGTGACAATTTATACTTCACATAAGGTGGTGGACCTTATTGACAAAGGCAAATTTGTTTTGACCCCAGCGAGGCAGTCAGCGTACTTTGCATTTCTCTCTTACCCGGATGTGACAATAAAGCACTGCACTACAGTAAACCCTGCAGACAGCATTCCCCTGGAGGATGAGGGGCAGCCACATGAGTGTGTGGCAGAGTCTTTGGTTTACACTAAACTGAGAGCAGACTTGGAGAGTTCTCCCATTGAAAATAGCGAGATGGTGTTGTTTGTGGATGGCTCATGTTGGAGAGATGGGGATGCCTTAAAGGCTGGGTTTGCTGTAGTTCAGGCACAGGGTGATGATTTTCACACTCTCGTTTCAGAGCCAGCGGCACAACCGTGTTCCGCTCAATTAGCGGAGCTAAAGGCTTTGACTGCAGCGTGCCGGCGAGGACAACATAAGACGGTTACAATCTACACAGACTCTGCATACGCACACGATGGATGCCATCTGTTTGGAGCAGTCTGGAAGCAAAGGGGATTTCGCAAAAGTGACGGCTCCCCCATTCAGCATTATAATCAGATTTTGGAGTTGCTACATGCAATGATGCATCCTAAGCATTTGGCTATTATAAGTGTCAAGCCCACCGCAAAGGTCGTGATTTTGTTATTCGAGGCAATGCGGCCGCTGATGCGGCAGCCAGGGCGGCTGCGCAGGTCAGGACTGCTCATCTTTTGCCTATGGTGACTGTAGAGCCGGACCTTACTGTTTCTGATCTGGTGGCCCTGCAGGAGCGTGCGAGCCCCTATGAGGCCTCAGTGTGGCTAAAAAGGGGGGCCTCTAAGGATGCTAATGGTCTGTATCGCAACCATGAGGGACTTTTGGCCGCACCTCTGTCTCTGGTGAACATTTTGATAACGGATGCGCATGGTCTTGACCATTGTGCAAGGGGGGAGGTGTTACGGAAAATGACACGACAAGGTTTCTGGGCACCACAGATGCAAGCAATGGTGGATGCAAGGTTGTCGGAATGTGAGGTGTGCATTAAGAACAATGTACACAAAGCAATCATAGCCCCAGTAGGGCACATTCCAGTGCCTGAGGAACCGTTCAGACACCTAGTGATGGACTATGTGGACATGGGAAAAACAGCATATGGAAAGCAATATATGCTTGTGATTGTGGACAGGTTCAGCAGATGGGTGGAGGCAATACCGTCCAAGGACATGGGAGCGATGACAGTGAAATTCCTAATCAGAGAGGTGATTCCGAGGTTTGGGATACCAACTGAAATAAGCTCTGATAATGGAGCTGCCTTTGTGGGGAAAGTTACTAAGTTAGTGCTTCAACAGCTGAGAATAAAACAAAGGTTGGGATGTGTGTATCACCCTCAGTCGCAGGGCATGGTGGAGAGAGTGAATGGCACACTTAAGCAGAAGCTGAATAAGATTTGCGCCACCACGAACATGAACTGGGTGGATGCACTGCCAACAGCCTTGATGGCGTATCGAATGGAAATGCACAGGGTGACGCATTTGTCTCCGCATGAAATGCTGACAGGGAGACCAATGCCTGGATCGACTTGGAGGGGGCGTATAAGGGACCCAGCCTAGATCAGCTGGGGGATGAATTAAAGTTGTAAATGAGGACGTTAACCAAAATACACAAAGTTATTTCCAAACAGGAAAAGGAGAAAGCACAGAAAGAAGACACAGACCGGGAGGAGCCAGTCATCTTTCCAGGAGATAAAGTCTACCTGTGAGTGTTCCGGCGAAAGTGGCACGAGCCCCGACGAGAGGGTCCCTTCAAGGTGACACGAGCCACAGCAACAGCAGTACAGGTAGAAGGGAATAATACGTGGTACCATTTGAACCACTGCACTAGAGTACTGCACGAAAGGCAGATAGTCACTGAAACCGACACAGAGGATGCAGCTGCCCTTGACTCAGATGGCCCTGATGTAGCTTCCAGAGGAGCTCCACAGCTTGGGGTGGAGCCAGTTTCAGGTTCAGAACAGACTGAGGGTCAAGAGGAAGCGTCGCAAGCAGGCCAGCCACCCCAGACAGGACATGAAGCTGTGGGTTCTGGTAGGGCTGACAGAGACAATGTTAGTGATGAGAATGATATATCAGGCCCTTCAGGTTTGGGGGCACAGCAGGACCACAGGTCAGGAGAGTTCAGGACAATTGACTTCACTGACTCAGCGTGGTCCTTTAATGTTGAATAACCTCTCAGATAACAATGAGCGAAAGCAGAGAGAAATAAGGAGGAGATATGGGAGTGAGGAGAGTGAGCAAATTGTAGAATATACCCAGGATGAAGTAGACCTGGATGGGTTAGCAAAACGTACGCTTGGAAATTGGTGGTATAAATGGGCTAAATAAACCGCCGCTTCATTAGGGCAGGAGGGTTGTGTGTTGTGTGCAGGTCTTGACCCTTCAGTTAGGGTAGTTCCGTTCCCATACACTAATAAACGGTGTGAAGAATGGGAAATGGAGAGGATTATGAGATTCTGGAAGAGTCTGTGTCAGGCTCCTGAGAAAGACTGCAGACCCATGTCTAACCAGTCAGAGCGCATACCATGCTGCCCCTATCAGTGTCTGATATATCAGGGAAATTCTAAATATGCTTACAGGGTGGAAAAGCATTGTGGGCAGTTTAAGCCCTGGGAAGGGGGACAGCAAGATATTTTGGTGAAGAGTTTTTTCAAGGGACCTATTTATAACTGTTTTACAAATGATGGGCCAGAGGAGGTAGGCATCTTCTGGGGAACCTGTGGAACTGTTTGGGATGTGAAAGGTCCCCGATCACAGAACGGAGAACTATCACATGTCCGCTGGATGCGCTAGAAAACCAGAGTGTGCCCCTGGCAGATGTGTGGTGTCTGTGTGGTAAGGAGGGCGGATTGAGGCCTACTCTTCCCTATAATTGGGGAGGCCTCTGCGCTAGGGTAATGTTAGCCAGCCAGGTGGATATATATTCTAGAAGACGACCGTCTAGGACCCGCAGATCTGTTGCAAATTATGAGAAGGATCCCAATATATATATATATATAGATGTGATTGGCCAGCCGAGGAGCATTCCAGAGAAATATAAGGCGAGAAGTGAGATAGCTGCTGGTTTCGAATCAATATTTATTTGACCTACTCTTAACAAAAATGTGGAATGGATAAATTATTTGTACTATAATCAGCAGAGGTGACACGAACTATACTCAAGAGGCACTCGCATCTCTGGGGGAGCAGCTTCAGGCCACCAGTCTGATAGCCTGGCAGAACAGGGTGGCCCTGGATTGGCTCCTGGCAGAAAAAGGGGGAGTGTGTGTGCTGTTCGGGGATCAGTGCAGTACGTTTATTCCTAATAATACAGCCCCGGATGGTTCCTTTCCTGAGGCTATGAGAAAGTTTGCTCTGCTACTAATCTTGTGTTGTGTACTTCCTCTTGTTCGCTCCCTAGTGGGGAGAGCACTGTCCCGGCAGGCAACTATAGCTGCAATGTCTAGAGTGGTGGGAGGACCGTTTGGAGCGGCATCCTCCTGGACCAACACGGAAACGGATGCCGACATAGACACCTTGGATGCAGTCCTGCCCATAGCTGAAGTTCAGCTGTTCCGTGTGTGAATACTCCGGGCGGGAGACCTGCAGCATGCCTGCCTCCCACGACATCTGGGATTTTTCTGATTAGGACAGACTGTCTGTTATAATAGTCTGCAATATTATTAGTTAACCTTTTACTTATCCTTGTATTAGATATATCTGTTTTTGTATTGTTTGTAATAGGCTTTGTAGTCCTGCTATATATGCAATATATCCAGGGGAGGTCATTGTATGGCGATGCTCCCCTCCCTTTCCTGATGTACCCCCTGTGCTGCTGTTGGTTGATTCTCCGTGTTAGTAGTTTGTGAGTCATGCCTGCCATGGACCCCGAAGGGGGGCCGCGCCTGTGGCGGGCTGGGAGTGGAATTTCCCTGGGTCATAGGGTTTTTGCCCTCCCTCCTAGGCTGGATGGACAGGATTGTGTGTGGGACTCCTTGGAGTCCCAAAGGGGGGAAATATATGGAAGAATATTTAGCACTATATAGCGTAGAATATAAGTATTATAATATTATTAAAAAGTATGCCAAATATCCATGATGTAATCATTACAATGTAAACATTATAATGTAATCAACACAATGTAACCAACTGAGTATGTATTTGCACCTTTTGTTAGTCTGAGATTCTGTTAGCTACTTTATGTTAGTCCTGAATCTATGAATATTCACTTTTATTAACGTATATTTTATCACAATGCTAAAGGACAAATATATTATCAACCTTTTAGTTAGACAATGTGTAAAAGGCTGAAACTGCCTAGGTTTACTACTGAAGGAAGGGATTCGCCTGAGTTCACCAGAAGTTCACGGCTGAGCATTTTTAAAAAACCAAGTGGAGCTGCTCGCGCCACCGTTATGTTCAGCCGAGAGACCAAACGGTAAAAGAAATGATGGACAAACTTGTCACCTAGGGGTGTGGATTAAGGGAAAAAACAATTATTGTGAATGGCTGAAGGAATCATGATGCTTAAGTGACAAGATATTGTTAAATGATAAGAACTTATATAAAAATTGGTGTAAAACAGTACTGGACACACTTTACGTGTCCAGCCTTGGTTGTAACTCCATTGTTGCAATAAAGACTGAATTCTGGATACTGCACAAGCGGCTCTCTGACCTCTGATTTGGCGGGGAAGGAGAAAAAACCACGACAGTGACACAACAGAGAAATTGAATATTTTATTTAACTCCTCAGGGTCAAGACTCTGGTTTCCAGCTCACCGCTCTCTGTTACATTTCCATGGCCATTTTGTCCGATAGTATCATTTTATTTTTCTATGCTATAGTCTTTTATATTTAATCATTGCGTGCTATTTATTATAAATAATAGTTTATTTTCCTTGTGATGTGTGTGTGCCTAAAAGTATTAAATAGAAGTAAAAGCAACTAGAGTTTCCTCAATAATGTATTTCATGAACTGATATTTTCCCAACAAAACCCATGTATGCAATCAAGCCTCTGTCATGGTTTGTACATAATATTTGGAATAACCATTATGAAGACTTTGCAGAATATGTACTACAAGCCTCTCCAGTTGCAGCCACACCCATATCCAAACTCACATATAAGGTATATTTGTATATGTGTGTTTCCAAGGTACCAACATTCCTACAGAACCATGTTGCATAATATATCCACATATAGGGAATTTCAGTGTGAGTCCTGATGCATTATGCATACTGCTTTCAAATCTGTGATCAAAGCACTGACTGCAAAAAACATGGAGACCATAATGTCTCTAAAAGGTGAAAATGAAACATGTCAAGCGCCCCCTACTGGCTGGCTGCAGTACCATTATTAGCACCACCCATCCCAATGTGTTTCAGTGTTCCAGATTTTCCACATCACTTTCATATCTTTCCATCTATACAATAACAAAACATTGATTCTCAATGTATTATTAGTTATGTAATTAATGTCATCTAAACATGAATGTCATTAATATTATTAGAATTAATTTGCATATTTTGAAAATCTATACTTTTCTTCAACACAACGTGCAGCTTCTACCCCAAGCACAATCCACATTATTACTTAAAAGCTTATTGACCCCCTGATTCTGGTATCACTTACTTTTCAGTAATTTCAAGTAAACATTATCTGTGCTGTATTTGTATGATGAAACCAATCCTTGAGCCCAATATAAAATAACTGAAATAAATCAAAGTTTGAAGTCATTCAAACTTCAGCACTTTTCAATTTTGTTTTGTATTTCAATAAAAGCTGCAACATCAAATCCGGCCAGTTCTGATCTGCTTGCCATTTTTGCTTAAAAAATAAATGCTGGTGTTATCAAAAACTATGTCATTTAGCTATATTCCAGATTCATTACAGCCAAACACATCTCGGAGCTCCGAGGAACCTCCTTCTCCTTACATTTGGAGATGATGGTGGCGCAGGAGGTAGTGCTATCGTTTAGCAACTAGAGAGTTCCAGGTTCGAGCCCTGGTTTCTCCTGACCTCATCAAAAGTGTCCTTCAGCAAGATGCTGAACCCCAAATTGCTCCCGGCGTGCAGGTTGGCGCCTTGCATGGCAGCCTCCCCCACCGGTATGTGGATGGGTGAATGTGAGGCATGAATTGTAAAGCGCTTTCAGTTCTCATAAAAGTAGAAAAGCACATTTACCATGTGTGTTTTGGATTTGGATTGTATTGGTGTGTAGTCAATCGCTCATGTACATGCTCAATCGCAGTAACATTTTCACAGGAATTTGGGGAACAAGTGCTAATTCTATGTGGGTGTACTCAGTGGGAAAGGTGTGTATGTAGGGCATGTCCTCTCCCCCCCCCACTCACTGTTCATTATTACTCACTGTGTAATATAAAATGCAAATGGATACTGTAATATGAAGCACTGCAGTAAGAGGACAATATTACAGTACAGGGCACATTGTTGGATTACATACCTGCTGGCTCTATGAAATGTTTGAATGGTTGAGGACATGGTTGTTCTCCCATCATTCGGCCGACCAGCCTCAGTCATTGTAAGGCCATGATTGAGGACCTAAATATATATATACAGTACTGTGCAAATGTCTTAGGCAGGTAAAGAAAATGATGTTTAGATTATCCTCCTGTTGGTGTAAAACTATGATATGATGCCTGTCAAAGTGTGTCAGCTTCGCCATTTCAGAACCTCTGCTAAAATCATCCTAGTATTTGCAGCCATGTATTTTTTGACTTGACCACTAGCAGACCTCATACAGCTAGTCAATCTGTCACTGACATTTTAAGCCAATACATTTAATTATTTAATTGAGCTGTTGGTAAAATTTAACAAAATCATCTGAGGTGCCCCTGGGGAGAAGTTTGGGAACTGAGGCAATGTTTATCTAGCCATCCAACTAGATATCAGTAACTTTTTAGAAAACAGAAGAAATTATTACTAGTTTTTTATTGTGTTACTCTTAATTTGCAGACGTTCTAATGTTAAATTGTGTTTTTTGTTCTAAGCCAAAATACACTTGCTACCCAGATAAACAGCTTCAAACATTTCTTTGGACTGCCTAAGACTTTTGCACAGTACTGTATATATACACACACGCAGTTATACAGATGTATAGAGAACATGCTTGAGCGATTATGACGACCATTTTGCATGTAATGATTTATACAATAAACTAACACCAGATGTTTTGGGGGGGTCAGACTTTTGACATTTCGGCATGGTGGTGCAGTGGTTAGCACTGTTGCCTCACACCTCTGGGACCCGGGTTCGAATCTCCGCCTGGGTCATATGTGTGTGGAGTTTGCATGTTCTCCCCATGTCATCGTGGGGTTTGTGTGAGTGTGCCCTGTGATGCGCTGGCCCCCCATCCTGGGTTGTTCCCAGCTTCGTGCCCATTGCTTCCGGGATAGGCTCCGGACCCCCCGCGACCCAATAGGAAAGGCGGTTTGGGAAATGGATGGATGGATAAAGCCGGACAGGCCTGCAGTAGTTGCTGAGGATGTTCACATCTCCTCCTTTCAGAGTTACTAGTCAGGGAGGGCTTTCCCTAAGGCGATCAGTCTTACGTAGTGAATAATGAATAAAATAATGAACAATGTAAGTAAAGAATGAGTGTGGTCTATGTGCGTTTCCCAAAAGCCTTCATTATTCCAGAATTAACAGACAAACTTTAAGTAGCACTTTGTTGGCTCTTCCCAGCCTCCACGTGAGAAAAGCACAAACTGTCAATAAGAGGAAAATCGATTCCAAGTATGTAAAGAGCAAAATGCGAGTCAAATCATTGCCACATGATGCATGTAAACATGAACAATATAACATATCATGCAAATCTAAACTTGTGAAAACGCACAGACGGGATAACAAATTAAATTATCAGTTGCAAATATACCAATAGGCTGAAAACGTGATGGGGCTCTTTGTACAAAGAAACCATGGACAGCAGCCAGAGAAAGAGGAAACATCAGCTCTGCAAGGTGGCGATACAACTAATGGAGGAGGTGGGGAAACAATGGGGGGAATCACTGCCGGGATGAAAGGCCACTGTGGCCAGCAGTGATCTGGGATTGAAGTCTGCAGGAAATGGCAGGACTTCTCCAGCCTCACAAAGTGATAACTGGGGATAAATGGGGATTGGGGATCATGCTTACTGGGCAGGGGGTCAGGAGCTGCGTCACATACACAGGACAACACAGAGGGAGCTGCAAGCACTCGGGAAAGAAAAGGCTCATTTTTCATAGAGACAATTCCTCACAACAGCTTGTGGGGACTGACCGGCTTAATGTACAGTCGGAGGAAGAGGGACCCGGTCACAGCGATGGCTGGCAGCTCTTAGCCTTCCAGACGCGTCGATTGATACACAGGGTTGTTGTTGTGCCAGGGAATGCAGTTGATTGCAGTTCTGCCTTTGCAGTACAAGGCGAATTTGATGAGTGAAATCATTCATTGAATTCATATTGCCAACAGGTATGGAATGTACTGAGAGACCTTTTGAGCTGGGTGAATGTTAAGTGGGACAGAGGTAAACTGGGACACTCATACAGTTGTGGTCAAAAGTTTACATACACTTGTAAAGAACATAATATCATGGCTCTCTTGAGTTTCCCGTTATATCCACAACTCTGATTTTTCTCTGATAGAGAAACTTATGTACAGCACTTATGTAAGTCGCTCTGGCTAAGGGCGTCTGCCAAATCCTGTAAATGTAAATGTAATGTAAATGTCTGATACTCTGTATGGGTCTTATATCAGCAGCATTGTTACATTGCCCAAAAAAGGGCATCATTGTGTTTTGGCCAAACTCTGTGTCTCTGTGACACGACAGCAAGCAAAAATTCAAAGGAGGATGTAGAAAATAAGGAGTGGGGGGGAGCACTGGTTACTCTACCAGCATTACCCACTGATCTAATACCAACCGCCTCCTGTTGGCATTCCTCACTTCCTCACGGTTGGTTCTGTGCTCGACCGTGGGCATCTTGCGGTTTCTATGACGTCACACCATTTGATCTTGATGTCAGTCCAGGGACTCATCCTCTCTGTCCTCAGTGCTCTTCTTCTGGCAGGACTGGGGATGAGAGAGTCCAGTTGTTTGATGCAGTGGGTCGCTCTCACTGGATGGTCTAATTTAGAAGCTGATCATTTATGTCTGTTATTACAGTCAGTGACGCTAAAAGGTGAGCTTCAGTGAACAGTGTGTGGCAGCTGCAGGAACAGAGGCACTCAGGCAAACCCAAGTGCAGAATATTACCCCCGAATGGCAGCTTTTTATCAGCAACAGGGAGACCTGGGATGGGGGAAGGGTGGGGGGGGGGGGGGGGGGGTGCTGAAGGGCTGTTTGCTCTGGTGGGTCCAGGCCAGTCACTGGCAACGTCAGCACTGGTGATTTGACAGGTCGCTGCTGCCTGTATTTTGTCTGAAATTTTGTGGTTTCCTTTCTATAGACTGTCAGGCTGTAGAGTCACAGAGAGGCTGTTCTTCCCTGACTTCAGCTCTGAAGTCAAACCTCAGAAAGCTGGATCTGAGTTACAATCACCCAGGAGACTCAGGAGCGAAGCTGCTCTCTGCTGTACCGGAGGATCCCAGCTGTAAACTGGAGAAGCTGAAGCGAGTAGAGAATGAATATTTTATGTCGGTTTCAGTCAAGTTTATTTGTATAGCACATCTTCATACAAGAAGGTCATTCAAAGTGCTTTCCAGAAAAGATGATAAGAAATAAAATGCTTAATGCACAAAGTAAAATCGTAGGAATACATATAAAAATAAAAAATTTAATGAAAAGAACATGAAACATATAAGGACAGATATTAAAAGTGACAAATTGCCAGTCCCATCAGATGGCCATCGGTCATTGACCTGCGGCCCAGGGTGCTCCGGTCACAGGAGCACTTATGTTCCACCATGCTGTTCGTTATGGACACAGTGTGGGCAGCACAGGGATTCAGATCGGCCAGGCCGTTCCTCCCAATCACACCCTTCCAGGTTTCACTGTCGCTACGCACATCAGCGTTAATGTCTCCCAGCAGGACAATGCAGTCCCCACGGGGGGCACCTCCCAGCTCCCCCTCCCAGGTCTCGAAGCAGGCCAGGTACTCTGAGCTGGTGTTCGGTGCATACGCATAAACAGTCAGACCCCCTCCGCCAACTCGAAGTGGAAGGGAGGTAACCCTCTCACTCACTGGGGTGAACTCCAACGTTCTGGCACTGAATTGGGGGGGCTATTAGCTTATTTCGCAGAGGTCACCATTTTCAAAATGAAAACGAGGCTGAGGTGGGATTAATTCCACAAAATTCGTCGATGCTACTGTGGCATATTGTTGTGAATCAGGATGTACATCTTATCAAAGACGTGAATGTGATTAAGATTTATCTTTCCCTTGATTTCCTTGTAACGGGGACACTTAGAAGCTCAGTTCAAAGTTAGAAAACACACTTTTGCAGAATCATGGATTTACAGTAGTGAGGATGTTTCATATAACCAAGCTGCCTCCTGCTATAATTCCTCACAGTGGGGCTGAAGATTTTTAGTACGAATGTACTAGCTAATCTGCAAATGTCAAAATATTGTTTCCAGCATGAATGACTAATGACTAATCGTTAACTTACCTTTAATATCAGTAATGTTCCCCTCTATTCAGTCGCTGTATCCTTTTAACAGAACTGCTCTTGATATTCAACATCCCTCCTCAGCCCATTTTTCAGCATCGTTTATGGTAAAATGTGGCACCAGCTCAAAGTTTACGGTCCAAGCCGTTGTTTTGTGACTGTACTTCCAGGCTTCCACTTGGGGTGACTCCCTCCTCTGCCTCGCTTTCCATTCAAAATGGCGGCCGTGTGAAATCAGCACATAAGTAGACCCACACCTGCCCAGCGCCTCTCACCAGGGGCAAGTCAAGAGTGGAATAGATGGGAGTCCAGTCCCTCTCAAGCCCAACATGTGCATATATTTAGTCGGTATCTCTCTACCTCCCCAACCAGCTCAGGTTCCTTTCCCACCAGAGAGGTTACGTTCCATGTTCCTAGAACCAGAACTGGTAGCCGATGATCGGTCCGCCTAGGTCCCTGCATACACTGCCACCTGATCCACATGCACCCAACCCCCACGGCTCGCCCTGCAGATGGTGGATACACAGGAGGGGGGGCCCATGTAAATTAGGCGCTCACCTGCCCCAGGGAAGGGTTCCGGTCTCCCCAATGTGGGCAGGGTCACGTGATCCTTAGTGTTAGTGACTCACACTTTGTCTGGCCGCTCACCCAGGAACAATTTACCTTGGGAGAACCAAAGAGGGGCAGCTCCCCCGACAACATAGCTGCTAACCTCACAGAGGGACACGACCCCTTCCAGCACAATAGTGTCAATAAATGGAAGGGCCCAAACGTCACCCCCGATCTACCAACATACTGTCCTGGCTGACCTCCCTCAAGAGTTACCCACTGATCTAATACCATGCTGTAATGGATAACCTCACTCAAGCATTACCCACTGATCTAATACCATACTGTCATGGATAACTTCACTCAAGCATTACCCACTGATCTAATACCATACTGTCATGGATAACCTCACTCAAGCATTACCCACTGATCTTACACCACACTGTCATAGAGAACCTCACTCGGGCGTTACCCACTGATCCAATACCGTACTGACATGGATAACTTCACTCAAGCATTACCCACTGATCTAATACCATACTGTCATGGATAACCTCCCTCAAGCGTTACCCGCTAATCTTACACCAAACTATCATGGTTAGCACTGTGTTGGTTAGCAGCTAATAGACAAAGAAAAGTGATGGTTGTGTTGCAATTTTAAATTTAAATATGTTGAGTTTAACAAAATACAATGTTCCAGTCAAAACTGAGGTGAGTATTAATGTGCTTCTTAAAAGCTGTACAACAAATTCATTGTTTAAAAGAATCTCTTCTGTGATGAATGTAACAGCTCACTGTGATGTAATATACAGTGCACCAATGCAAAAAGTGGTTTTAAAATTTAATTATTAAATTATTCCAATGTTGCACAGTCAAAAGAACGGTTCAGGATACATTTCACTGCATGTTGTACCTGTATAACTATGCATGTGACAAAGAATCTTGAATCTTAAAAGTCTTTCATTTTCCTATTGGTGAACCGGTGTGAACTCACAGAGGAATGCTGTGAGGCGCTGGCTTCAGCTCTCAGATCAAACCCCTCACATATGAGAGAGCTGGACCTGAGTGACAATGACCTACAGGATTCAGGAGTGAAGCTGCTCTCTGCTGGACTGGGTATTCCACACTGTAAACTGGAGAAACTGAGGTCAGTATTACTGCTTATTCCACACTGTAAACAGGGGATACTGAGGCCAGTATTACTGAGTATTTCACACTGTAAACTGGAGAAACTGAGGTCAGTATTACTGCTTATTCCACACTGTAAACAGGGGATACTGAGGCCAGTATTACTGAGTATTCCTTCCACACAGTAAACTGTATTTACTGAAAGGAAACACATTGCCAATAGGAAAGTAGTTACATTTACTTAAAAGTAATACTTGTATTGGTAATGTGATCATATTTATCAGTGTTTTTGTCCATCTCTCTGCAGGCTGACAGGCTGTAGAGTCACAGAAGAAGGCTGTTCTTCCCTGGCTTCAGCTCTGAGGTCAAACCTCTCACACCTGAGAGAGCTGGATCTGAGCTACAATCACCCAGGACACTCAGGAGTGAAGCTGCTCTTATGGAATATTATTTAGCACTATATAACGTAGAATACAAGTATTATGATATTATTAAAAAGTATGTCAAATATCCATGATGTAATCATTACAATATAAACATTATAATGTAATCAACACAATGTAATCAACTGAGTATGTATTTGTACCTTTTGTTAGTCTGAGATTCTGTTTATGTTACTTTATGTTAGTCCTGAATCTATGAATATTCACTTTTATTAGCGTATATTTTATCACTATGTTAAAGGACAAATATATTATGAACCTTCTAGTTAGACAATGTGTAGCAGGCTGAAACTGCCAAGGTTTACTACTGAAGGAAGGGATTCGCCTGAGTTCACCAGAAGTTCACGGCTGAGCATTTTTAAAAAACCAAGTGGAGCTGCTCACGCCACCATTATGTTCAGCCGAGGGACCAAACGGTAAAAGAAATGACTGACAAACTTATCACCTAGGGGTGTGGATTAAGGGAAAAAACAATTATTGTGAATGGCTGAAGGAATGATGATGCTTAAGTGACGAGATATTGTTAAATGATAAGAACTTATATAAAAATTGGTGTAAAACAGTACTGGACACACGTTACCTGTCCAGCCTTGGTTGTAACTTCATTGTTGCAATAAAGACTGAATTCTGGATACTTCACAAGCGGACCTCTGACTTCTGATTTGGCGGGGAAGGAGAAAGAAAAAACCACGACAATGTTGGCAGGGGCGATTTTAGCCCATGCATAAATGCATTCAAGTCTCTGTCACAGTTTGTACATAATATTTGCAACAAATTTCATTGAGAAATTGTTAAGCTCTCCCAAGTACCACTATGAAAGCATGAAACTAATAAATCTTACAAGACAAAATTCCAATCTGTTCCTAAAATGAAAAGTTACGCTAAAAAAGTAAGTGCATTAAGTCAGAATGAGCATCCTAAGAACGTGAAAATTTAGCAGGCTGACATTGAAACAAGAAGAAAAGGGAAGACAATGCTTAGTATATTTGAAATATGAATTTAGTATACTTTAGATATTTTAATTCAAAGTTTTGTACTTTTTTTGATTGAATTGTACATGTTTGAAGTATTTTTATTTTCAAAAAATGCTTATAAATTTCCTCCAAGTACCACAATGGGGAGCTCACGTACCAGGTACCACAGTTTGAGAATCATGATCTTATATCATTAGACTTCATTCTGAAATGTAAACAGGACACCTTCATTACATTTTCCTATTTATCGATATGATTTACTGTTTGGTTAATCTCATTACACAAGGAGGCGAAGAACAGGGAGAGACTCTGAGAAAGCAGACCAGGGAACAAGATGAGGAGAGGCAGAAAGAACCAACCAGTGAAAGAGATGAGGAGAGACAGACAGGGCAGAGTTCCAGTCAGCAATCCAAAGATGTTCAAGATATGGCTCTTGATTTGGGGGATAAGACTACTGGTCCTAAACAGTTAAAACTGTCCCAGTACCCTCTCACTCAGTTTGGCACACAAAAAAGATCCTTCCAAGAAAACTGGTTCAAAAGCTTTAAATGGTTAGAATATTCTTTATCCAAAAAAAATGCTGCTTTCTGCTACGCTTGTCGAGTCTTTGACAAAAGTCTTAGGTATGACACATTAGTGAACGATGGAGTCAGTAATTGGCAAAAGGCACTGAGCAAGTTTCAAAAACATGAATCCACTCGGTCACACAAGGACATTGTAGTTTGTTGGAACAGCTACAAAGCAAGTCTGTCACAAGGCAATATTGTGGAACAGATAGAGGCAGCAAGTGCCGCAGAAGTAAGTGAAAGAAGGGAGTACCTAGAACGTATTGTGGCAGTGACCTGCTTTTTGGGGAAGCAAGGAATATCATTTAGAGGTCATGATGAAACAGAATAATATATTAACTCTTTCAATAATATAATAATGAGGGCAGTGCTACGGATGGCAGCCCTTCACGGTCAACTTATTACACAAAGAGCAAGTTGAGGGAGGCGTAAAGATAATTTCCCTACAGGGGATCAATAAAGTATCAATTAATATTTAATATAATAATAATATATTAAATATTATACATTTAATTTATAATAATATAATATATAATGCTCTTTCTAGCAATTTTTCATTGTAAAGTAGGAAAGCAGACGTTGCAATTACATCCATTACCCCGTAGCCCTGTTATAATTCACGCAAATCAGTTTATTTTAAAAGATCAGATACAAAATAGAAGAATCTATTTGACTGTAGTTTTACTTTTAAGCGATGTAATTGTTTTATGTTTATATTAGGCTATAGCATAGCATTTTAAGTCAACAACTGTACGGTAACACCGAAATGAGAATTGCTGCGATATCAAATATTCATGAACAGTTGTGTGGTTATCATTACCTGTGCGACTATATAAAATGCTTTGAAGTCCTTTCATTTTCGCAGTTGCCTGTAAAACTAGCTTTCGAGGTGTTTTGTCTTGTTGTTTATAAAGAATTACGGCAGGATAGCTGTGCGCAATCTTTATTAAATGACACGGAGTTTATCTTGCACTCCGCACAGGCAGGTAGAACTACTCCAACTGACTCTCAGCGAGTATGCAAAAACAGATCACGTGTGCATTAACCAATCAACATAAAGCTTCTATTAAACACGTACACATCATTTAAATAATCCCGTGTCTAACAAATCATGCAATATATTCTGCACGAATATTACATCCTCTTTGTTTTTGATTTTTTTTTCTTTCTTTTTAAATGTGTATAACTGAAGAGTCACACGCATAACACTAACACAAATACCACTATGATGGAATATCTGCAACCTTGTTTCCAAATTACATACAGGCCATGAACAGAAGAACGTGTGGCTGAGTTTCATTTTCAGGTTGCCCTAAAAATCCCAGTTAGCAGCTGTAGCTGTGAGAGATCTTTCAGTGTCTTGCGTCGGCTCCATACCTGGCTGAGAAGGACCATGGGTCGAAGCAGACTCCAGCACCTGGCTGTGATGTCAGTTGAGAAAGAGATGCTTGAGAGAGTTGACCACCAAAAAGTGACAGACAGATTTGCCAGCCACAAGGTGAGGCGACATAGGTTAAAATAAAAAAACAAATCTGCAGAGTCATAGTAGTATCTGCAGTAAAGATCTTTTCATACATTGCATACATTGTACCATAGGCAAAGTTGCCTCCATCTTTATAATTTTTTTAATTAATATTTTGTACATTTGTGTATTTCACACTGTTCTATTTTTTGAGGGTATTTTTTATGTTTCTGTATTATATTATACATACACATTAAGAGTGAATCCCTGTCCAAAAAATGCACTCTGTTTACTTTTTACTCACTATTAGCATCATTCATTACTCTCCTCCAGTAATTAAGGTTAGGATATGTATTTTTTTATTCCAATCCATTCTTCTTTTGCAGTTGTGGTCTTTTGCAGCATTTAAAAAAAAAAACTTAACCTTAATTTAATCTTAAAACTCAAATTTGATGGTCTTGTTAAAGACTTTTCCAAAAAGTGTTTTGCTTTTCTTACACAAATGTTGGAATTGTTGGACCCAGGCACATAGAAACTCTTAGGATTTTATAAAGAAATTTGCAGACTTGCACAGAGATGGTAAAATGATGACTGATGACGGAGACGAAGACAACAGACGAAAAGCACAGGGAGGAACAGGGGTTTAAATGCAAAAAGGAGACAGTCAGATAGAACTCGGGACAACTGGAGACATTTAAGGATGCGGGGACTGAAAGAGGCAGGGAAAAAGTCTCATTGTGACTATTAAAGTGTATCTTGCCTTGCTGGGCAGCTCTCTGGGTGCTCAGCACCCCCAAAGCTCTGAACCTAGAATCGCCCCTGCTGTGAGCGTTTAATCTGAAAGCCCGAGTCTCGCGACACATGCGACAGAGTTGGCAACCTGCTTACGGCCGAATCGAACCCACGACCGGTCAGTCGGAGCCGAACGCGGCCGAAAGTCGCCGAGGAGCTGCATAGGATCGCATCGTCTGTTATGGTACGAATGTGCATCTGTGACAACAGCTTGAATACTTTTGAATCACATGTACTTACCTTATCAAAAATCTTTCGCGACTGGTCGTATTTTGAACTCTCTTAACATTTAAAAAATGGAAAACAAATAAATTAAAGTAGTTAAGATTAAAATTGAAATTAAAATCAAAGTGAAAATAACATATAAGGAAGGGGGATCTTTTTCCCAAAAAAAGCAGCATTAGCAGCATTAGCAGTAGCTACAAACGCTCTGATTTTCCGCGGCACGGTGTCCGTTTTTTCCTAGCATTGGCTTTTGCTACATGCATCGCCGCTCGCTCTGCAACCCCCGTTACTTGTTGCAGGCGTTGATGTAGAATATCCACCTGACCCTGTGCCAGGGTCATCCGACCTAATATCTCCGCTAACTCTCTCATTTGTCCCTCTTTCTCCCTTTCCGCTTGGTCTGCGCGCTCATACTTCATTCTGTATGCAGCCAACACGATCCATAGGCGTCTCTGTAGAGCACACACGGGATCCTTTACAACCGGAACCTTTCTGAGGCATGACAATACCTGCTCAGGCTTGGCTTTTCTCAACGCTGCAGTCCAGGAATCAATAGGCCCTCTACCTTTCCTGATCTCCTGAGCTAACGCGGCAAACTGCGTCTCATCCCACTCAGGGAGGACTTCAGGCTCGGGCTCTGCTATCTTTCTCCTAAACATGTTTGTTCCTTAGTCCTATATCTTTTTCCTCTCAGATCCTGCCGACTACGTCAAAATGTCTTAAAATGCATGAGAGAGGGATATAGGGCTCTCGAAGGAACAAACAGGCACGCTTAGGTTCACTCAAAAAAACACTTTAATACAAATAATACAAGATAACCTCGCATTAAAATCAATATCAATATATCAATTGAAACAATGCAAATAACATTGTACCACAACAGATATGGAATAGCATGAATCATACGAATATATATATATATATATATATATATATATATATATATATATATATATATATATATATATATATAAAATCAATCGAACGCAAAAGCAGCTGCTAAACTATTTACACTCGGACGTGTCCTCATCACCCACCTTCACACACGGACTGGGGAGCCCTTTTCAGTCCTGGCAGGAGACCAACACGTGAGTTCCGAGAAATGCCGGGCAATGCGTGCTCTGTCCCATGGCTGAGCTCCGGTCAGTACTGAGTTTTCCCCATCCTTTATACTAAACTGGGTGCTGCGTGTGGGCAGGGCAAGGTGTTATCCAATTCCCCCTTTTGTCCGAGTGATGCTGCTTGCGATAACATAATACAATAGGCGTCCTGGCGCCAGGTGTCTTTGCGCAACGCCTTCCTGTCCCCCCTAAAGGCAATTTAAGGTGTTGTATACCGACCCCCTCCTGTCTCCCGGAAACCAAGATAAACATCTTGGCTTCTTTTATGAGCCCAAATTATTTATGGCAGGACAGGGTTTACGGGAAATCGGTAAAGGACAACATGTTCGTGCAGTTAACTTGGGGTGAATCATGGACGAATAATCTGAATTCAGGACGATTAGTGCCCACCCGATCAGAATCAATCCACTATTACGAATATTACCATAAAAGGATTAATTCCATACCACGTGGTCGACGTAATCGTCCGTGAATTCATTCTAATACATAAGGATTAGAAGTAATTGAACCAATTTGGTCTTGCATAGCATTAAAAATGGTTTAATTAACAAACAAGGCCTTAAATGGCTTTAAAAAGCATGATGTTTTATTGTCATGTACATTAAACATTTAATATACACACAGGACCAGTTGGCTAAATTCTCCAACCTGTGATTGGCTGGTTTGTGATGCTTGTGGGTATCACTGTGCTCTCAGAATGGAGTCACAAATATACCAGTGTAAAATATACGGTGTTAAGGGGGAATTTGTTTCTGGGTTCATTAGTGACAATTGCAAATATTTTGTGTTGATTCTTCAGCTTCATATACAGATTCGCAGATTCATAATTACCAGAGAAGGGGAAGTAAAGTCTGTGCTGTTTAAAAGCCAAACATGTTAAATTACTGCAGGACACATTAACCTGTCCACAATGCCTGTTGTATGAGAGCATCATGATTATTAATAATATACACTGTATTTCAAAAGGACCTGTGGGATTAAAACTGGCAGGAGAAAGAGTGAAATGGAGGAAAAAATACATAGATAGGTCAAGTAAGCAGCAGGAGCAAAGAGCAGAAGAGGAAATAGGAAAGAAGAAGGGAGAGGAAAAGAGAGAGAGAGGAGAGAAGACAGATGAGGAGGGAAAAGCAGTGGAAGAAGGAAGCAACAAACGTAAAGGAGGAAGAGGCTATGAAGACGGAGCTTATAGCCCAGCGAAGGCTTTCCAAGCCCAAGGGGGCAAGCGGCCGGTAAAAGGAAGGAAGCTTTTCTCATTGTAATTCATTCATGCATGATAATAAAACAATACGTTTGTCATACTGGTTTGTGATTTATTATGCTTTATTTTTACATAAACATTTGAGCACACAATTAAAATTAAGTGGTGATAAAAGGATATTTTAAGTGCTTAAGAACATAAAACAGTCTTAAATAATCTATCCATCCATTTTCAAAACCGCTTATCCTACTACTGGGTCGTGGGGGGTCCGGAGCCTATCCTGGAAGCAATGGGCACGAGGCAGGGAACAACCCAGGATGGGGGGCCAGCCGATCACAGGGCACACTCACACACCATTCACTCTCACATGCATTCCTACGGGCAATTTAGCAAGTCCAATTAGCCTCAGCATGTTTTTGGACTGTGGGGGGAAACCGGAGCACCCGGAGGAAACCCCACGACGACATGGGGAGAACATGCAAACTCCGTACACATGTGACCCAGGTGGAGACTCGAACCCCGGTCCCAGAGGTGTGAGGCAACAGTGCTAACCACTGCACCACCATGCCGCCTCCTCATATGTTAACTTAACTTATTCTATTTTATATCTACATTAACACTTAAACCGTATCTCTAATATCCCTCCGTCCCCGGCCATAACCCATAAGTCCGTGAATCCACTGCATGAGTTGCTGTTCCGCAGAATCCTGACGCTGCCCCTGGCCTCTCTCTGCTCGCAGGGCGCAGGAGCCGTTGCTGTCTGTCCGATGGAGGAACTTTAGCTGGGGCTTCTTCCTCGTCATTCCTGCTTCCTCCAGGGGGGGTGGCCTGTCCCTCGCGCTCCATGGACGACTCCTCTGGCCACGGTGATTTTCTTCGGTTCCAGTCTGGGACAGCCGGTTGTTAAAACAAGGAAAGATGATTGATTTAAGACATTTTATGCTCTAATGAAAGTGCTCTAATAAGGTCTCTTAAGCCAGTGCTTTACCTTCGGTATGCAAGACACCCTCCATGTCGATCCGGGCTCGTCCGTGTCATCCTTCTTAATGATCTTCACCATGTCCACCCTCTCGCCGATGTTCTTCTTTAGTGCCTCATTTTTTTGTGAAAAAGATCCCGCTTCCTTATATGTTATTTTCACTTTGATTTTAATTTCAATTTTAATCTTAACTACTTTAATTTAGTTGTTTTCCATTTTTTTTAATGTTGAGAGTTCAAAATACGACCAGTCGCGAAAGATGTTTGATAAGGTAAGTACATGTGATTCAAAAGTATTCAAGCTTTTGTCATGGACGCCCATTCGTACCATAACAGACAATGCGATCCTATGCAGCTCCTCGGCGACTTTCGGCCGCGTTCAGCTCCGACTGACCGGTCGTGGGTTCGATTCGGCCGTAAGCAGGTTGCCAACTCTGTCGCATGTGGCGCGAGACTCGGGCTTTCAGATTAAACGCTCACAGCAGGGGCGATTCTAGGTTCAGAGCTTTGGGGGTGCTGAGCACCCAGACAAGGCAAGGCAAGATACACTTTACTCGTCACAATGAGACTTTTTCCCTGCCTCTTTCAGTCCCCGCACCCTTAAATGTCTCCAGTTGTCCCGAGTTCTATCTGACTGTCTCCTTTTTGCATTTAAACCCCTGTTCCTCCCTGTCCTTTTCGTTTGTTGTCTTCGTCTCCGTCATCAGTCATCATTTTACCATCTCTGTGCAAGTCTACAAATTTCTTTATTAAATCCTAAGAGTTTCTCTGTGTCCTTGTCAAAAAACATGACATGACTGTTTTGTACATTTTAACAATTTAATTCCAACATTTGTGTAAGAAAAGCAAAACACTTTGGAAAAGTCTTTAACAAGACCATCAAATTTGATAAAGGTTTTTTTTTTAAATGCTGCAAACGACCACTACTGCAAAAGAAGAATGGATTGGAATAAAAAAAATACATATCCTAACCTTAATTACTGTAGGAGAGTAATAAATGATGCTAATAGTGAGTGACAGCGCGACCGGTATTGGTGGGGGAGGTGAAGATGCAACCTTTCCCCATACCTCTTGCAAACAAGGCAGTGAGATTAAAGCAGCACCGGATTGGTGGAACATAAGAAGCATGTATTTTAAAATGGAAATGGTATGTAGCTCACAGGGCTATGAGCAAGTGAAGGATGTTCTAGGGAAAGGCAAAGAGATTGTGATATTGATGGTGTTGGAGGAGTCCTCTATATTGTGGGGAGTGAGGAACAGAAACAGCGTGCGTGGTTTACGGATGGGGCAGCAAAGTATGTTGGTGGTAAGTGAACGTGGAAAGCTGCGGCATATAACCCATATACGCAGCAGATGTTGGAAATGACAGGAGATGGCAAAAGTAGCCAATGGGCTGAGTTATAAGCAGTAGTGATGGTTCTGGAAATAAGTAAAGAGCGTGAAAACACAGGTATGTGGGTTTAACAACAGAACTGCCCATGGAAAACTGCAGAAGTCAGAGCTATGGGACAAAACAACATAGTGGCTGTCATGGAGTCAGGTGCCGAAGGGTGGTGCCACGTCCCAGCCAATAAGTGCTATTTATGGGAAAACTAACATGTATGTGAGATTCTCTTTTATGTATGCAGGGTGACGCGATGGCCCCATTGGTGGACGTGGCTGACGCTGTCGATGAACCTCAGCTATGCCGCAGTTCCAGGGACCGAGGTGGAGCGGGTGGGCCACGTCAATATGAAGTGGGCAGAGTATCCAATGACTCGACGACAAGACAACTTCATCTGCCCAGTGAAACGATCATGTTTTATATTAAAACTAACTCATGTGAACGGGAGTCTTGCTTTTAAGACATTGTACCCATGCGTATTTTGATAGAATGTCTATACACGTTAACATGTATTTAAAATCGTCATTCTGTTCCGCGTAAGCCGACATGTCCCCCAAGTCAGCTTGCCATTGAGAATCGATATTAGTCACAAAGACTCCTTTTAAAGATTCCTTTTAAAGTTAAACCTGATCGGTTTATGTAATGTGTATGCATCTTCACCAGATAGCCATGTAGCAACTTGTTTCTTATTTATATTACACACACCTTCTTCATCATCTATCAGAGATCTGTATAATCTGTCGGGGCCTCCAAAAGACCCAGGGTTTGATGGTGTATAATAGACACACTTCAAGTGCTTGTCATCTATCGTGGACCTCTAGCAATAATGACACAGTGTTTTTTAAATCAACTCATTTTATTTAGAATGCATGCAAAAATTGTCAGAAACATTTTGATCACATTCAGCGTTTACACAGCAGCCTGAGGTGGTTTGTATGCGTGCAAAATACAGAATTCATTATATGCGTCATCTATGGCCCCCTCGTAATCTGACCCTTCCACATCACGTTTCAACTCGCGCAATTTCTCCCGCACGTATATTTCACGTTTCATAGTTTGTAAATATGACGACAATTTTAAATAACTACTGGAACAATGGGGAGCAAGCTCTGTTAAATGCTATAGATATGTGTTCTTCTGATACCTTTCCTTACCAGATTGCTACCACCGTTAAGAACCCCGCGGATTTTGTTTTGATACCATGTAATGTCTATTCAAAATGTTTTATTACGGTTCAAAAATAGAGGTTTTCAACATTTCCTTGTCAGAACGCATAACCATCATTGAAAACCACAGATTCTTTATTCTGATTCGATGAATTTCCTTAATTTTTATGGCACATTAGTTACTTTTAAAAATGCAGTTTATTCTGACATTGTAAATTTCCTGATCAGTGTTTACCGTCTTTAACATGATGAGGTTCCACTTGTGCCAAAAATGCGTCGATTTGCATATGAGTTTTCTGTTTGTGCCAAAAATATGTAGAGAGCACACAGTCCATGTCGACTGAGCATGTGATACAGCATTTGTCTGTGACAACTCTATCAACCTCTTCAATTGTTTTGCTAATTAACGTTGTTTTATTGTCATCCTTAGCCTCCAATGCAATTTTTCTTTCTAAATTCATCTTAGAGAGTCTAATGTTCTTTAACAGCCTGTAGACTTAGACACTCCTGCTTAGTTTTGAAATCATTAGTTAATTTCCATTTGTGGAAGAGAGCCCTTTTCGTCCTGACTTTATTCTTAATTTCCATAGTAAACCACCTCGGTTATAGTTTCCTAGATTTAGTTTTGCTGTAAACATGTATGAAGTGCTCTTGCACTTGCAACAATGTGCTTTTAAAAATTCTCATGCCTCTTCAACCGTTTTGCTATTTAACTCCATCCAGTTTATAGTTTATAGTTTCAGTCTCATACCATTAAAGTTAACCATCATAACATTGTACACTTTTGTTTTGGACTTTGCTCTTCAGACACTAAAACTAACCTCGAATTTAACCATGCTATGATCACTATCTAATGGTTCTAAAATCCTATCCTGATTATTTGAGAAAAGAAGATCAAGAAGAGCTTCTCCCCTCGTAGGGGTATTAACAAACTGAGTTTAAAAAAAAAAAACAATCCCGTACTAATTCCACCATCTGAAGTTCATTTACACTGTATCCCAGGTAAATTAAAATCACCCATAACCACATCATTTTTTTACTCATAATTCTGATATCCTCATATAACCTTCTGCTATCCATAATTAACTAGCTCACTATGACCCAGTCCTTTACTCCCAGCCCAGTATATTTATATAGCGTATTTAACTTTGTTTAACTTGATTTAATCAACGTATAGTTAATATAATAAAATGCGAAGTACAATAAAACACTAAATAAAGACTTGCGTTAAAATGTAACTTTTTAAACTATCCGATAGGGTCAGAGTTATCCTTAGAGATTAAATATTTAAAATAACCAAATTAACAATTACCTACCTGAGACTGGCATCCTGCTGAACCACGTTTAACTAAAATAAAGCGAAGTTGCTCTAGGGAGGCCGAAAAACCACAAAAAAACCCTCTCAAAGCAGGCTACTGCCGGAGCAGGAAAAAAGTGGAAAATGTCCTCCCGGCCCCTACTGGCGACTGAGCAAAACTCTGGAGCACCTGTCCTTTCCGAGTTAATGTTACCGATGTTAGATAATATTACCCCGCGGGTGTTTGTAGCGAAGGTACGCGGACAGAAACGCAGCTCGCGCGACACCGGTACCTATCGATAATACTCGCGCTAATTAACAAGGACAGACAAGTACTCACGCAGACCGAGAAACAAATAAAAATTTAAAATTTAAGAACAACCACCCACGTAACTGTACTGGCACACAAACACTGAAATATACTTCCAAATAATTCCAGTCAACCGCCTTAATTTGCACCCATTTGGGGGTCATAAGCTCCCATAACCTATTGAAAGAAATCTATTTACTCATGTTTTCCTTTTCCGTCATTGCAAGCAATCAGTATTTTATTATTCTGACAGTAATTCGTTGACGGTCCCTAAATCAGCGGCGTGCGAGCGTCTCTGGGGCTGTGGAATTGATTTGGCAGTCTTTCGACCGCCTTATGCCGGCTAGCGTGAGTGAATCACCGCCGCTAAATCTGGAGAGTGTGGATCTGAATATCCGTGGAATATCCAACCCAAAACTGATTTCACACAGAGAGTTGTGGCTAAAGTTGTTCTTCAAGGAAGCCTCATTCAGGATAACGAAGTCTGGCAAAAACTTTCCTCAGCTAAGCGACTGCTAGACATGCAGCCACTGGGAATAATGTTAGGAAATGGGTGAATCGAGGTTTTATTCTTCACTTCCTTTAGCAAAACGTTAGCAACATACTAATTTCTTGTATGTAAAACATAAAAATTCGTCGAAATGTACCACCAGCGACAAAGAATTAATCTCATCCGACAAAACTAGAAGCTTATTTAATAATCGTTTTAATCACATATATTATTTTCACCGACTTTCTGAAATTTCATTATCTTTCTCGGAAACATCGGATGTTCAGAAATGTAAACAAAGCGCCTAGAAATTCTAGAACTCCCGCACGTCAATCTGTCTCCCTGAGTTCGGTTTCCATGGAGATGCCTACGACAAAAAGTGTACAGTGACGTAGTCAGTAGCGTTATATAAATTCTAAGACGCATGCAGAGTTCTGGCATTATCGCTGTTGGTTGCTGATCTTTGTTGTAATGGCTCCAACTGTACTCGTCTGGCTCTGCCTTTTGCATTGCTGCCTTCCCTTTGCCCACACCTGCCTGCAGTGTGATCCGCTGGTGCAAGAATTAAACAATAACGTTTTAAAAGCATTCTCCAATGCATCAGTGGATACTGATGAAATTATGCGCTACGTAAATTACTTATTTGCAAAGACCAGCAGATACTCCTATGGAGTAATAGGTAGGTGTTTGTGTGTGTGTGCTGTTTTCTCGACAAGCAACAATGATAAAGCATCATAATAATTTCATAGTTAAATAACTAAACAATATATTTTTTCATCATCTGTAAAATGTAAATGACTAATATCTGGACTTGGTTTTGCACTGGTGGTACAATAACTTGGTGTCTGACCTGTTACATTTGTCCAAGATGCCACCACACTGTCGAAAGCGAGTGAGGAGTATCGGGCAGAGATTTCCATGCTTCTGCGTGACGTTTCTCTCCATGTTGGTAAGACAGCTCACTAGTGGAGTTATTTATGCCCTTACTGCACCCCGGTCCACATGTGTGATGTGTCTCTGGAGCTTCTTCAGACACATGCGCATGTGTGGGAATTTGTGTCAGCGAAGCAAATATATGCACTACACTGCACACTTGCACCACACTGCACACATGCACAAAATCGAACAGTTTTATCCACTATTTATATTGTATTGTGTTGTTGATGTCATGCATGCATTTATTGTGTTTGTATTTATGTGTAGCACCATAGGGGGCCCAAGGGATACCAGATGTCAGTGCACTGTGTACTTGTACATGGACATGCTAACAATAAAGAATATTTGAGTCTTGACATTTGATCTTAAGAAACGGAGTCAATGAGTGTTTGTTTCTCTGCCCAGAACAAGAAGGAAGGAATGTCATCAGTGACATGCTAGACAAAGGGAATAGAATTCTACAAGAACATCTGGAAACCTTTGTCCATACAGGTACACACTTTTGCTCTCATGTTATAAATAATAGTTTGCAGTCTGTTAGTGTCAGTAGGAAATGACATATGCATTACTTCCTGTTGGTTTTCTTGCAGGTCTTTGCCCAAACAGTTGCGGTAAGTGAGGCTCTTTTTATTATCTTGTTCATTCAGCAAAGGCGTTATGCTGTTTGTTTTCCCTATACACGTGACAGACTACTTGTGAATCTTGCTTCAATAAGAGCAGAGCTCCATAGGTATTCAAAGCTGTCATTTTTTATGCCTGTTTTGTAAAAGTCTGGATGTTTTCTTCCCTGTGTTTCTCTCCCACCCCCACCATGCAGGGTTGCTAAATCAGAGAGTCATAAACTGTGAGACCTGTGCCTCTCAGATACGCACCTGCCTCTCTCCACTCGGCCGGGATACCTGTGGCAGTGAGTTATACTTGTTCATCCATCCATCTATATGTCAGTCCATATCTGTATACACAAATACACAGTATGTCTTCCTTTCTGCTCTGCTCCTCTTTTTTGTTTGTTACCGTACGTCACCAGCAGGGTAGTATTAATTTTTCTTTCTCTGCCTTGGTCAGAGCGTCACCTGGAAGCAGAGGAGGGAAGCTCTGCAGTATTGGACTGCTCTTTGCCCTGGCACAACTTGGTGGAGGGAGACAAGTTGTACCAGTTCTCTCGGGTGAGACTCACAATAAAGGAACACGGTCTGTTTCTTATATCGTCCATGTGTGTGTGTGTATCTGTGTGAAATAGAACTTAAGAACAAGTTGGCTGACAATAGAAACATAAGGTGCAGATACATAGGTTGAATATAAACATTTTAGCAAAGCAGTATTACTGAAATGTATGGGCACATCAGGCTGTGGAGGTTTACTACTGTTTTTCTTATTTATTGTTTTATGTCTCTCAGTACTCAAATCCTGCCGCCACATTTATCGTGTTTACAGCCAGCGCTTCATCAAGTGTGGTGCTGAAACACATAAACTTACATGACAAAGGATTGTACCAGTGCCATTTACTGGACAGCAACAACAAGGTTTTGACCAGCTTGAAATACCAACTGACTGGTGAGGGTTCCATCCAGTTTATATTGAAACTGCATTTGGCCCATTTTTAACAATAACAACAATAGTATCCCCTCTGTTTCTTCTCAGTCAAACCTTCAACCCCCACCACACCTGCGCACACGCCTCCCACGATTCCTCCTCATGACAGCGGCAGCCTCCCCGATGAGCCTCCCAAAGAATTGCTTGCTGCATTTGTGGGTGCAGTGATTGTCTTGGGTCTGGCTGGCTGCTGTGGCCTCGCAGTAGCTTTTGGGTGAGTAATTTATTGGGCGAGGTACTCATGGGGAAACACGAGACTGATACATGCCCAGTAAGTAAAGAATGACATAATCTAATTAATCTTGAGTAGAAATATTTGGGCAAGCCGAAATCACGGTAAATTGTGTGACCTAGTAAATTATGCTAGCTGGTTTGGATAAAAATAATAAATGAAACTGAAATGGAAACGTGTTTTTAGCTTAGCGCTGAGACGAGGGCAGCTGGATGAAACTGTGATGGCGGAGGAGGGGAGGCTGCCAGACTGAGAGCAGAGACAACAGCCTTGCCCTGAACTCAAAAAAGATGAAAGAAATTATCCTGGACTTTAGGATATAGAAGCACGGAGGCCACCACCCCATCAGCATCGGTGGTGAAAAGGTGGAGGTGGTTCAGTGCTTTCGATTCCTGGGGGTTCAGATCAGCTGTGATCTGTCATGGACCACAAACACTTCAGCCATTGCCAAAAAAGGACTTAAGAGACTCCACTTCCTGTATATGTATATGTATATATATATATATATATATATATAATATATATATATATATATATATATATGTTGTATATGCATAGTGTCTGTACATTCTCTCCCATTCTATTTATACCTCAAATCTTTTTAAATACTGTGCATCTGCTGGTGTGTTCCAAACTAAATCCCATTGTACTTACAATGACAATAAATCATTCATCTCATCTTATCTTCGTATCTTATCTTATCTCACTAAATTGCCAAAAGTATTAGGACACCTGAAAAAAGGTTAACTGGTACTTTGGGCAGGGCTTAGTAGCCCCCCCCCCCCCCCCCACCAATTTCAAAACTGTGCTACCCAAATTCTGCCAGTTTGGAAATAATACGTTGGATCATGTGCAACATAGCAAACGCTTACAAAGCGCCCCCCTCCCCCCACACCAGTCAGTCTGGCAAAAGTCACACCTCTTTGTCCCTGACCCCTGCATACAAACCCCTCACTGCCAGAACAAAGCCCACTGTACAAACCATCAGAGTCTGGCCCTAAGGAGCCATGACCAGACTACAGGGGTGTTTTGATGACTGGAAATTGTTTAAACTGGAATCCACAAAGGACAACCACACCGACTTGAATGTATATCCATCCTCTGTTGTTTTCTATGTAGGGAGCCGCCCACTGGTCCAATGGCGCAGCCGAAGGCTATGAATGCGTGTTGGTCCTTCCGAGCGCTCCTGGGAATTACTTACCTTTTTTAATATATAAAGTATTCTTTTACTCACATATCTGACTCCATTTTATTAAAGACCTTATTTCAGTATATTGTAGTCATGACGTTTATGTTGTTCGGATTGCTCCGGGACTCTCCTTTACAGGCCTGTTTCATGAGTTTTTTTTTAAATTAATTCTGTTGAAGCATGGTTGAAAATCAATGTCTGACTTTTATTAGTTAAATTTCATAGAATTTTTATTTATTATTACTTTTGTCAGATTAAAGTTATTTCTGTGACCAATGTGAGTTTTTCTTTCATTGACTGAAGGGTACCAACAATTTTGTCCACGTGTGTATGTGCAAAAATGCTGTGCAAAAATGCCGTGGTATAGAAGAGTAAGGAATAAATAAAGAGTAAGGCAATAATAACTATAAATATTATATACAGATGTACAGATGTGTATGTGTGTGTGTGGGGGGGGGGGGATTGTGTTCAGGAGTCTGATGGCCTGAGGGAAGAAGCTGTTCCCCGTTCTGCCAGTGGAGGCCCGTATGCTACGGAACCTTTTGCCAGACGGGAGGAGGGAGAAGAGTGTGTGTGAGGGGTGTGTGGGGTCATCCACAATGCTGGTGGCTTAGCGGATGCTGCGTGTGGTGTAGATGTCCATAATAGAGGGGAGAGAGACCCCAAGACGCTGCAATTCCCGTACTAGGCTGTGATGCAGCCACAGAGAATGCTCTCTATGGTCCCTCTATAAAACGTGCTGGGGACTGGGGGTGGAAGGTGCGCTCTTCTCAGTCTCCGCAGGAAGTAGAGACGTTGCTGGGCCTTCTTGGCAATGGAGCTGATGTTGAGGGTCCACGTGAGGTTCTCCGTGATGTGGACACCAAGGAACTTGGTGCTCTGGATGATCTCCACTGAGGAGCCGCCGATGCTCAACGGGGAATGATCTCTCTGTGCCCTCATGAAGTTGAAAACCACCTCCTTCGTTTTGTCCACATTCAGGGAAAGATTGTTGGCTCTGCACCAGTCCGTCAGCCGTCGCACCTCCTCTCTGTAGGCTTCCTCATCTTTCCTGCTGTCAGACCCACCACAGTTGTATCATCGACGAACTTTATTATGTGGTTTAAGCTGTGCATTGCTGCACAGTCATGGGTCAGCAGCGTGAAAAGTAGAGGGCTGAGCACACAGCCCTGGGGGGCTCCCGTGTTCAGCGTGATGGTGCTGGAGATGTTGCTCCCGATCCTGACTGACTGAGGTCTCCCAGTCAGGAAGTCCAGGACCCAGTTACAGAGAGAGGTGTTTAAGTCCAGCAGTCTCAGCTTCCCGATCAGATGCTGAGGAACGATGGTGTTGAATGCTGAACTGAAGTCTATGAACAGCATTCTCACATAAGTGTCCTTTTTATCCAGATATGTGAGGGCCAGATGAAGGGTGGTGGTGATGGCGTCGTCCGTAGAGCGGTTGGGACGGTATGCAAACTGTATGGGGTCTAGTGAGGGTGGCGGTAGGGACTTGATGTGCCTCATGACGAGCCTCTCGAAGCACTTCATGATGATGGGCGTGACTGCAACGGGACGACAGTCATTGAGGCAGGACACTGAAGACTTCTTTGGCCCGGGGATGATGGTGGCGGTTTTGAAACATGTTGGGATGACTGTGGTGCTCAGGGAGATTTGAAGATGTTTGTGAGAACATCAGTCAGCTGTTCTGCACATCCTCTGAGCACAGAACCAGGGATGTTGTCTGGTCCAGCGGCTTTCCGCGGGTTGACTCTAAGCAGAGGTTTCCTCACATCAGCCACGGTCAGACAGAGCACCTGGTCGTTGGGAGGTGGGATGGACTTCCTCACTGCCATGATGTTTTGGGCTTCAAACCGTGTGTAGAAGTTATTCAGCACGTCTGGAAGGGAGGCCTCACCGTCACAGGCAGGTGGAGATGCCCTGTAGCTGGTGATGGCCTGGATGCCCTGCCACATGCACCGAACATCCCCAGTGTCTTTGAAGTGGCTGTGTAGTGTCTGGGCGTGGGCACGCTTCACCGCTCTGATGGCCCTGGACAGGTTGGCCCTCGCTGTTCTCAGGGCAGCCTGGTCACCTGATTTGAAGGCAGTGTCACGGGTTCTCAGCAGCGTGCGCACCTCCGTAGTCATCCAGGGCTTCCGGTTGGAGCGTGTGGTGATGTTCTTGGAGATGGTGACATCATCGATGCACTTACTGATGTAGCCAGTGTCCGATGTTGTGTACTCCTCCAAGTTGGTAGAGTCACTGGAGGTTGCAGCCTCCCTGAACATGTCCCAGTCAGTGCGCTCAAAACAGTCCTGAAGAGCAGAGATGGCTCCTGGGGGCCAGATCTTTGTCTGCTTCTGGACGGGTTTGACGCGTCTGATGAGAGGTCTGTAGGCTGGGATGAGCATGATTGACACGTGATCAGAGAATCCGAGGTGGGGGCGGGGCTCAGCGCGGAACACGCCAGGCATATTTGTATAAGCACAGTCCAGCGTGTTCACCCCCCTCGTCGGAAAGTCCACATGCTGCTAGAATTTGGGGAGAACTGTCTTGAGATTTGCATGATTGAAGTCCCCAGCGATGATAAACAGTCCGTCGGGACTGTTCCCTCGGTAAATAAAAAGGTCTGCATCTGACTGTCATAAACTCCAGCAGCGGTGAACAGTGGTTCGAGATCAGCGCAGCGTTCACACACCAGTCCGAATTGATATAGATGCAGAGCCCTCCGCCTCGTGCTTTGTGGCTGAGAGTACATCAGAGTGAAGAAGGATAAACCCTTGTGTTTAATGTATAAAAGTGGCAATGGTTTGTTAGATTGCATATGTGATGTATGTGTAACTGAAGGCAAGCAGAAGTGCAGCTTTCTGATTGGTGCATGCATGTATATCTCTGATTGGTGGACTACACTTCTAATCAAACATAAGTCTTAAAAAGCGTCATTGACACAGCTGTGTAATTGATAAGGTAGAGTTACTGGGTTACTGACACTAATGATACATGGTGACCATAGCTGCTCTGGGTAAAATTGTTCTGAAACGTGTAGGAATTATTAGCTCAGGTAAATTTTAATATCTCCACCAATATGTTTTGAAATTAATTAACTTTAATTATTATTCAATGCTGATTATTAACCAATTGTTATGCCGAATGGTCGGCTCCTCCACACTCAAAATCCCCGTGAGTCCCCGTGAGTCTGTTAGTGTGCGACTTAAATGGGATTTACTAATAACCAGTATCGCTTAGTAATCTGGGTTAGAAGGCTCGTCCAGAGAGCTGCATCACCAGGTAATGTAAACAATCGGTAGCGAAGCTCCCCTCATGGTCGTGGAGAGAGAGTCTCGTGACATTTCAGGCGAATTTGAGGTTTCAGAGCTTAGTAGCCAGATCGCACATAGGCAGGACTATTGTGAGCATTCAATGAATGGAGGCAGAAGTTGTATAAAAGACATGCATTTATTCCTAACTAACACTACAAGTTCTGCTCTCTGAGCAACAAATGCATACATCTTTTATGGCCTAAAATGCGACAGTCACCTGACAAAGTCGGATATCTGGACGAGTCGGATATCTGGACGTTCCAGTTACTTCTGCCTTTCAAGGTCCAGGCAGTTCAAGGAAAGTTTGGCCATCTGGAGATGCCAGTTTCTTCTACTTTTTCAAGGTCCACCTATCAGCTTAGAACAAGTCTATCTATTTGGGACTTTTCCTTTTGCTATATTATTCTGGGACTCGTTATTCTCTTTTTCTACATTTTATATTATCCAATACCATGCATTCATTTTATAATACCTTCTGCAACAGCTTACTTCTCAGGTTGTGCCTTTGCTTTGACCTGGGCCTCTTGCTGAAGAAGCAATACATGGCAGACATGTTAGTTCCTCTATAGAAAATAGAAATCTCTTACTTGGGCAGATTTGCATTATTGTTTGATACATTCAATTAATTACAAGTAAATTACATTGTTTCAACCACTATGTTTAAATCAACAACACATTATAAACTCAATTGTTAATTACTGATTAGGTAATGCATTTGCATAATCATCTATATTCCATTATTGATTACTGATTAGCATAATCAAGAATTTTCTATCACACAAGCTTGAGAGGAAAGTCAATAACGTCTCTCCCCCAATTGTCCTTTCCGAGATACATCACTTCCCTACGCACGTACTCATACCTGCCCCCCCAGACGAGGTTAAAAACGTCCCTCATCAGGCCTCGCCGCATGAAGCGGGGCAAAGAGTACACATGTGCAAGGTAGAGCAGGGTGGGAAGAATATCCACTTTTAAGGCTAAAACCTTACCTTGGAAGGACAGGGACCTGGACTTCCACAGTCCGATCTTCCGCCTGGCGATCGCCAACCGCTCCTCCCAGTTCAACTGGGCGGCACCATCCGAAAGGAAGTTGACCCCCAAAACTTTGAGAGGTCCGTCACAGAGGGTGAGACCACCTGCGACGTCCTCCCTCGCCTTCCAGCTGCCAAAATACTTGGCCACCGACTTACTGAGGTTGAGCGTCGCGCCAGAGGCCCAACCGAACGCGTGAACGAGGCTCAAGGCATGACCGAGAGACTGATCCGAGCAGACGAAAAGCGTGGTGTTGTCTGCATACTGGGTCAGTTTAACAGTTGTCCCCCGACTTCCTGGGATAAGAAGGCCATCGACCCCGGGGTTGGTGCGAATGGCGCACGCCAGTGGCTCTATATAGAGCGCGTAGAGGAGGGGGGAGAGGGGACATCCCTGCCTCACTCCACTCCGCTGGGGCACCAAATCACTCAGGAAGCCATTGATAGCAACATGGCTCCCAACTTCGTTATACAAAGTGTGTAACCACCGTTCCCAGAAACACTACAATACCGGGTCGATGCGTGGAGCGGATGGGGCAAGCCCCACTTTCGGCTCCCTGTTCCAAAAATCCGTTTAATATGTGGTCCCCTCCATGGGGGACGTATCAGATATTAAACTGATAAGAACAGACACTACACTTGATCTTAGCCAAAAGGCCGAGAAGCGATACCCGCAAACTGCGCCCCGCCGATTTTTTTATAATATTATGCTTGCACTACTTACATTAACACATAATCACATTCTAAAAGGCTGAAACATCATGCAAATCAATGCCAACCCAGTACAATAAGAATTTTAAGGATAACATTTAACAAATAGAACTACCTGCAGAACTATTATCCTTAAAACAAGCAAAAGAGCAATTCCACCAGCAAATACAATTATACACCATTAAAATCTAATTACATGGCCAATAAAACAATTAAAATGTTACCTTATATGCATGCTATTAAAAAGTTAAGACCTTCAAAAAGGAACACACCCGCAGACTTCCGACCTCTGCACAAGGGTCGGGCTAAAACACTGTCATACACATTCCTAAAACACATAAAATCAGTAACCTTATAGGAATAAAATAGGTCAATCACACAATAAACAGCACAACAGATAAAATAAAATGTTAATAATGTTAATACTGATGAATGTGCTAACAGTGATCAACCAAAACAGTGCTCAGTAAAATCTGTATATGCCATTAAATAAAATCCAAACCAAATAAAACACAAGCACAGAAAAACAAAGCACACTTACATAAAACCCGAGGTGTCCTTTGTGTGCTTCAGGAAAGTGCATCATGTCAACCCTGTAGGATGGATTGTCACCACCTAGACGTACTGGGGCAGCCTAGGATCAAGACAGTTGGATGGATGTCAGCTTACCTCTGGGGGTAGGCCGTTTAGGTGGATGGCAGCTTACTTCTGTGATCAGGGCATTTGGGGGGATGTCAGCTTACCCCTGAGAACAAGATGGTTAGATGGAAGGTAGTTTACCTCTGGGATCAGCATGGTTGGGTGAATGGCAGATTACCTCTGGAAACAATGTGTTTGTGTAGATGGCAGCCTACATCTGGGATCAGAGTGTTTGGGCGGACAGTGGTTTGCCTCTGTGATCAGGGTGCTTGGATGGACAGCAGCTTACCTCTGTGGTTGGACAGTGGCAGACAGTGCTAATATTGTCGACCTGATTTTGGCGAAGCCATTTGAAAGTATTCCTTACGAGGAAAAACTTAGAATTAAACAGCAGGTCAACCAATCAAAGATTGATTTACTGCAAAAGATAGGGGAAAATAACAGGTCTTTTCAGCTCTCCTGGTATGACAAAGTTAGCTGGCTGACTGGAAGTGCTGTGACAAATAAAATGTCTTTTGAACGGCTCTTTGAAAGGAACGGATCGCCAAGATCCGGATCCCCTCAAAGAGCCATAAATCCCATCACTATCGGCCGGTTTGTGGCAAAGTAACCATGACAACCACCTGCCGCTGGCGCCACAGAACGTCGTTGACCGCAGTCAGACTCTCGCGTGTTTATGTCTGACTGACGTGCGCCGCCATAATGAGATTTAGCAGTACTAACGTTAAAAAAGCTCTTACCAACCTCATTTCACTGTATCCTATGCACGGCAATTTATCTAGCTTTCTTAGAATGGCCAATAAATTTTTGTGCTCGTGCTCTGAGTCCATGAATTATGTCCTGCATATAAATGTATTGTAGTGACTGTGGGGGGCGGGGCTGCCTCCTCATGGGATGCTTCCACGCTGGCCGCACAGAGCATTATGGGAGTTTATGGTTTGGGAGCGGGTTAGCGCTATATTGTTCTGGTATCGTGCTATGTTGTGCTGGGGTTAAGGGCACGGGTTCATTGTGTGGTTATTGTGATGGGTGCTGGCACCTTTGAGGCTGCCTGCCGGGGAAGCCGCGCCCCACCGTCCTCGTGAAGCGGAACCTGGTTAATGACGGTGGGCGCGGCTCACGCGGCAAACGGAAGGCGGACACATGAGGTGAATCAGGTGAATTTCATATCAATAGTGGCCCATTGCTCCTACTGTAGCCTCACACCTCCGAGGTCGTGGGTCCAATCTGCACCCCTGCTGTAATAAACAGTGAAATTATTACAGTAACACTGTTTATCAGTAAAATAGTACAATACTGTAGAAAATATGGCAATATTTATGAGAACCTTGCCGATAAAATGCTGCAATGCACTGTAATTCAGTACGTAAACTGCAAATAAATAAACTGTAGAATTTGCTCAAATTAAATGATGTAGCGATTTGCACTCGCTTTTTTGGGTTGAATTTAAACCCTTCTTAAGTAAAGTATATGCCTATTCTAGGAAATATTTTAAATAAATCAAGTTAAAGTCTGGGGCGGCATGGTGATGCAGTGGTTAGCACTGTTGCTTCACACCTCTGGGACCCGGGTTCAAGTCTCCGCCTGGGTTACATGTGTGTGGAGTTCGCATGTTCTCCCCGTGTCGTCGTGGGGTTTCCTCCGGGTACTCCGGTTTCCCCCCACAGTCCATAAACATGCTGAGGCTAATTGGAGTTGCTAAATTGCCCATAGGAGTGCATGTTTGAGTGAATGGTGTTTGTGTGTGCCCTGCGATGGGCTGGCCCCCCATCCTGGGTTGCTCCCTGCCTCGTGCCCATTGCTTCCGGGATAGGCTCCGGACACCCCGTGACCCAGTAGGACGAGCGGTTTGGAAAATGGATGGATGGATGGATGGATTTGGACTTACCTCTTCGAACACTAAACTTAACCTCAAATTTGACCATGTTATGATCGCTACTGTCAAGTGGTTCTAAAACGTCTATTTTACCAATCCTGTCCTGGTTATTAGAGAGAACAAGATCAAGAATGGCATCTCCCCTGGTAGAGGTGTTAACAAACTGAGTAAAAAAACAATCCTGTACTAATTCCACCATCTCCAGTTCATTTTCTGAAGAGCCAGTGACAATGTCCCACTGCATTCCTGGTAGATTAAAATCACCCATAACTACCACATCATTTTTATTGCTCATAGTCCTAATATCACTGTATAACAATCTGCTTTCCTCAGCAGCTATATTAGGTGTTCTGTAACAAACACTGACAATTAGGCTATTTGAGTTTTTAGCATCTAATTTTACCCATATTGCTTCCGTAGTTTTATTTATATCAGTAAGTTCCCTTGCCTACAAGTTTTCCTTTACATATACTGCAACACCACCTCCCTTTTTTCCTATACGATCCTTACGGAACAACGTGTAACCATCCATATTATATTCTTGTCCATCCTTTTCACTCAACCACGTTTCAGTTATTCCTATAATATCATAAGAGTCCAATGAGATAAAAGCCTCTAAATCATGAATTTTATTCCTAATACTTCTGGCGTTTAAATACAGACAACAAAGGGTAGGCCTATTACGGTGCCCACTTACAATATGATTATTTGGGGCTTTCCGTTTCCCCCCACTGACATAGTTAACTAACCTCCCTAGTCCCTAGTTTAAACATTCCTCAACTACTCTACACATACGCCCCCCCAATACACTGGTTCCCCTCTGGTTCAGGTGCAACCCATCCGGCTTGAACAGGTCCCACCTGTTCCAGAAGGTCCTCCAATGCCCCATAAACCTAAACCCCTCTTTCCTACATCATCCTTTTAGCCACGCATTTAATCTCCTTATCTCAGCTAACTTAGCCTGACTTGCACGTGGCACAGGGAGTATTTCAGAGAATACCACTATGGACGTTCTGCTTCTAAGCTTATTGGCGACTTCTATAAATTTGTTATAAAGTTGTACGTTATGTGGGGGTAAGAAATCATTGTCAACCTCAAAAAATTCAACATCTGAAAGGGCAGCACTGCGCAGTGAAATTAGTGGAGAAAATACCAGGCGAAGTGATTGATGAGCCCAATGCCAGTACATGTCCCACTCCTGCCAAGCAGCAGGCTGGATTTCTCCTGTCAAACACCAACTATAAGTGGAGAAGACAAACTTGTGGCTGGGTATATTGTGGACAGAATGCTACCTATTTCCACTGTGGATTCTCCTTCCTTTTGTCATATAATTGAGAAATTACCTATTCTACACAACGTTTGCCTACCTGAAAAACAGAAAAACATTTGCTGCCTACCTGGATAGAGAATATGCAACGATGGAAGCTAATTCAAAATCAAAATACTAGATTGAGTAGATCACAACAATGCTTATTATACTGTATATTGTTCATCCCATAAAAGGCAGATTATTGGACTGTAGTAAATAGCCTGCACTGTAGCCTAAATAGTAAAATAACAAAAGAAACATGTCTAATTATACAGCTACAATACATTTTTGTTCTCTTCAGGCTATCCAGACTCATTTTGCATATGCGCACTTCTTGCTGCTGTGTTGTCCAAAATTCAAACTTCGATGGTTAAGGGATGAGGGTAGGAAACAGGAAGTGAAGGAGCTTCTGATAGCAGAGTGTGACACAGTTGCTCCTGTAGCAGAAGAAACTGCCAATGGGCACACAAAGTCAGCCATACCTGGTGATGGGATGGACTTTTTTGGTTTTGAACCTGAGTGTGAGGAGAGCTACTCTGCAGAAAAAGAAATTATGGACTATTTGAGGTCCGGGGGGTTATGAACAAGAGTCTCTGAACCAATTCTCAAACATCAACACTATTTTCTTGAAGTACAACACTCCTGTTTCACAGCTGTAGGGTTCCTGCTCGTGGTGATGAGTATGTGCTTCCTCATTATGGACTGGGTGTCTGCAGGAATCCAAAGCGCTGCTGGACATTAACTCAAAGGCAGGACAGCACGTTCCACACCCCACCGCAACGCTAGTCTCAGTTCCAGTACAGAAGCCACTCTTGTTCATGTTTTAATTCAGCCCTGTAATCGTGTCCATATTTTTGTGTTCATCAAATTGTTTTCACAAAAATAAAGTGTGCCTTTTAATAAGGTTGTGCCCTTTTCTAAATGACCAGGCCAGACGGCAAAAGCTGAAAAAAGCATTTTACTATTTTCCAGTCATAGTTTAAAAATAAAAGTTTCAAAGAACAAAAACGGAGGTTAGTATAGGCTGGGAGAAGACGCCCAAGTGGCTGCCTAACGCCCCCTGGCGTGCTGACCTCAAATCATTCAAAAAGGGGCAGAGAGTGAAGAGCAGGTCGAAGATTAAGATGCTGAGGGTACCGGGTAGTTTTGGGTTCAGATCTTATCTGTTTCTAAGGAAATAAGGCTAATCGTTTATGAATCTAATCATTTACGAATGACTATTACCTGCTCTGCTACAGTTTGATGAAGTCTGCGGCGTCGGATGGGGGGGACTGAATTTTCCCTGGCTGGGGGTGAGGATTGCATTGTATATCATAACATTGCTCGGCACGAATGCAATAATCACATCATGAAAGGATGCGACATAGGAGAGATTTCAAGTTAATATATTTTTCATCAGTTAAAATAAGAGCAACAGTGGTTATGGTACAGTTTCACAACTTAACTACTTAAAAGATAATCCACAGGATAAAATGATGCTCATACAATGCAACATTCAACATGGGGTAGTAAAGTGATATGTGGCAGAGTGAAGTATGATGTGGAGCAGTGGTGAGAATGCAGAGAACGCTGCAGCAGTATTAACAAATGAATAAGATGCTCATTTTTATCAGACTGCATGTTGTTCTTTAATGTTTTGTCCAAAATGTTCCTACAGTTGCACTGCACCATTTCAAAATGTGCAAACTATTGCAGGGTATCTTTTCTTTATATTCTACATTTATGCATCCGAAAATCTTTCTATAAATGTTTGTGCAAATGTTTCATGGCTATTTTGCTCACATACAGTCTTAATAAATGAGGCCCCTAGTTCCTGGTTCCAGGTTCCTGGGCGGTCTCAACGTAACGTTACCTGTTCAAAGCAAAACCACACCTGCTAAAATGGGTATTTATGATTTCTCCACAGGATACAAAACATATCCATTTGTCATACAAAACTGCAACAAATTAAGTTCTGTTAGTACTTGGCCCTTAAGCCCCAGTTCTTTGGCTGCTACAACAGCTAGCTACCCTTCACAACCAGCTTGCTCTGACCTACAGTGGTGGAGGTGTAAAGCAATTCAACCACAGGGATCAATAACACATCAATTATTAATATTTACTTAGTGTTCATTATTATTGAATGGTACTTAATTTCTTATAAAGTTCAATTATGAAATAAAACTGCAAAAGTGTAAAAAACTCAATTTTACTATATATATACCAGAGTACCCAGTGGAAACCCCACGACGACATGGGGAGAACATGCAAACTCCATACACGTGACCCAGGCAGAGACTCGAACCCGGGTCATAGAAGTGCGAGGCAACAGTGCTAACCACTGCACACACACACACACACAATTACCAAAGTATTGGGAGAACCCTCCAAATCATTGAATTCAGGTGTTCCAATCACTTCCATATCCACAGGTGTATAAAATCATGCACCTAGACATGCAGACTGCTTCTACAAACATTTGCGAAAGAATGGGTTATTCTCAGTAGGTCAGTGAATTCAAGCGTGGTACTGCGATAGGATGCCACCTGTGCAATAAGTCCATCTGTGAAATTTCCTAGCTACTAAATATTCCACACTCAACTGTTAGTGGTATTTTACCAAAGTGGAAAAATTGGGAACAACAGCAACTCAGCCATGAAGTGGTAGGCCACATAAAATCACATCACAGTGCGGGCCTGTTTGAGGAGCTGTCTGTATGCTAGGTAGAGGAATGGAGACCGTCCAAAGTGGAGACCAGGTACAACCTTGTACGCCTCCTTCACATTGCTATACATGTGTGTTTTTTTCCCATGTAGGAAATGTAAGGTGTTGTTGGTATGCTGGTATCACAGTCCCTAAGTTACAATGATTAAAATCACCAGTTACTGTAAACACTCTATCATTATGTTTGATTTCTTGTGCGCTTATAGCCTCATTCAATGTGTCCAATGCTGCCGTGCAGTTTGCATGTGGAGGAATGTAAACAGGCAGAATGAAAGCAGCGGTGAACTTCCTTGGCCAATAAAAGTGTCTGCATTTCAGCATTCAGTGCTCCACATCACTTGAACAGTGTTTACATCACTTGAACAGTGACAGTCTGAGTACCACTGGTTGTTGATGTAAATGCAGATTCCCCCCACTACTGAGTTTGCCAGATACTACTGTGCAGTCCCCACGATGAATGGACTGCAGCTGGACAGCTGATTCTACAATATTGTCCTACAGTTATGTTTCAGTGAAAATCAGCGCACAGCAGTTCTTAATTCTTAATCCTAGTTCCAAGTTCATCCATATTATTTTCGAGAGATCGAATATTATCAAGCAGAAGGTTAGGGAGAGCTGGTCTGATACATACCTCTAGTCTTAGTTTAACATGTAGCCCTACCTCTCGGCTCTGCTGCAAGTGGGCTCTGCCTGCAAGATTTCTGACAGAGGGGATAATCCAAATTTGGCAGATTAAGAATAATATTGTGAAGTTGTATACCAATCTCTACCTCAGTGTCCTCTCTAAGATGCCAAATAGTCTATCTGCTGGGGAAACCTCTGAATGCTTAGGTTCACCCATCCCTACTGCAGGCACAAGCAGACTGATGGGATGTGCCAGAGATGTGGTCAGAGCATGGCTGCATAGTAATGATACCATCACTGCTACTGGAGATGTGGATGCAGTCCTTAGTGTCCTGAAGCAGCATTCTTATTTGACTGTGCATTCTGGGATGCCTCCAGCAGATTTTTGTTCAACCAAGTCAGACGCTAAGGAGGATCCTCTGGACTATTGGGTTTGGCTGAATGAGGCAGCAGATGATGCCAAGGGGTTTATTACATGAGAGGTTAGGGCACTGCCATGTCTATTAGAAATTGATCTGTAGGAATATCCTATTAATGCTTTTACATTTATTTGATGCTTTGATCCAAAGCAGCTTACAGTAGATGAGTATTTATGTCTGCTCCCTGGGACTCAAAGCCCTTTAGTGCCCCGGTGTCTCAGCATATGGTCGCTGCTGATCCTGGTGGGAGGGGACTTGTCATTGGTGATGTAACCACTACTGTCTAGCTCCTCTACCATTTGCTTCCCATTGTAATTTCTCAAGTCAAGGTGCACCCTGGGGTGGCATGGTGGTGCAGTGGTTAGCACTTTTGCCTCACACCTCTGGGACCTGGGTTCAAGTCTCCGCCTGGGTTACATGTGTGCAGAGTTTGCATGTTCTTCCCATGTCGTCGTGGGGTTTCCTCCGGGTACTCTGGTTTCCCGCCACAGTCCAAAAACACGCTGAGGCTAATTGGAGTTGCTAAATTGCCCGTAGGTGTGCGTGTATGAGTGACTGGTGTGTGAGTGTGCCCTGCGATGGGCTGGCCCCCCATCCTGGGTTGTTCCCTGCCTCGTGCCCATTGCTTCCGGGATAGGCTCCGGACCCCCCGCGACCCAGTTGGATAAGCGGTTTGGAAAATGGATGGATGATTTGCTAAATCATATTACATTCTTGTGTAATGTGACTGAATTTCTTTGAACAGGAACAATTAAATCCTTCCTCCTGTCATTACAATTCAATGAAACATCCTGCGGGCTGTGGCCAATTCCTGCAGCAGTTTTTCAATGCCATGAGGCACAATTCATCAATGGCAAATTTGGCACAACCCTAGACCGCTGTTCTATGTTAATGTTATCTCAAATGTTCGCTTCACCCTTTAGTTAAACAAAACACCAGTTCCACAGCTGATCACATATATTTTACATATTGTATTAAAACCATATATTTTAAAAAAATTATATTAAAATATAGATTTTATTTTGATATATAATATGATACAGGGGCCTATAGTAGAGGTGGAAGATCTCATACTATGGTGCCATGACAACTATCTCTCCTTGAATGTCACTAAGACAAAACAAAGCATTATTGATTTTAGGAAGAACACAGCAAATCATATGCCGATATCCTTCAATGAGATCTCATGAGATTGTTGATAATCTTAGATACCTCTGTATTCACATTGCAGATACACTTACAGTCACTTAATATTAAATGCATTCTTAGGAAAGCTCAGCAGCGACTGTACTTTCTAAGGCGCCGCAAGAGTTTTGGCATGGGCACCAAAGCCCTTGTGAACTTCTGCACTGCACAATAGAAAGTATTCTTACGGGCTGTATTACACTACGGTTTGGCAGCCTAACTGTACAAGACTACACGATGCAACAGAAGACTGTGAAAAGCAGCCAGAATTACTGGAACAGAATTATTGTAGGGCTCACTGTATGAGACCACATTTAGAAATGTTTTATTGCATGGGTTTTATTGTCACTACAGTACCGTATTTATTCTACGTATTTTTGCAATTACTGATGCATTGCTTGTGTAATGTGAGACGTTTTAAAATTGTAGAGGTTGTCTATTTCATTTATTTCTATTTATTTATAGTTATGTACATCTTGTATGTAAGGTAGGGAAAGAACAAGAGCAGAAGTATCTCATTGTGTATTTTTAATAAATCTTACAATAAACTTTAACTTCAACTTGAAGATAGTCTTCTACAGGGATGACCGTCCAGCCCTCCTCAAGGTCTGCCGTCATCTGTCCATCTCCAAAGGAGCTTGTGCGCTCTCCACAGTGCTCCATAGATGTGTGCGTGTAGACCGGGGAGGCCATATGTGAGTGAGAGACAGCAGACGTCAACTTGAAGTTAATCATGTAATGGGTCAACTGTCCAGTCCTCCTTATGGTCTGCTGCCGTCTGTCCATCTCCAAAGGAGCTTGGGCGCTCTCCACAGTGCTCCTTAGATGGAGGTCACCTGCCGGTGCGAGACAGGTGTTTAGTCATCATGTAAAAATCTGTTAGCAGATCAGTTGTGACAGTATTATTGACTGGGATAGTTAAGGGGATACTTGTGCATATATATACTCCCATTAACAACATGATGTAATTTGGACTGATGGGGGTGGAGCCCAGGTCTGTTGTGATGTGTAGCCATGATAAAAGTAGAATAGATCAAACCCATATTTTCAGTTCAGTGTTTGGGCTACCCCCCGCGACCCAGTAGGATAAGCGGTTTAGAAAATGGATGGATGGATGGATGGATGGATGGATGGATGTTTGGGCTACCATAGTGTCTGTGTGTGTGTGTGTGTTAGGTGCTGAATGAGAAGCTACACTCACTGCTCCCTCCTCCGGGATGGTGATGGACTGGTTGCTGCCGAAGGGGATACTGGGCCCTTGTTCAACGTCAGTGTTCCTGGCTGAAGGGGAGGGTGGCAGGAAACAGTGAGGGCTACGTGTGGGCATCATGATACTTGTGCCGCTACAAACTGAATCTGAATTTTTTTTATGTCAATTTCAACTTATTGAGATGCACAATCCGGGTCCTTGAGGAAAAATGATCGACCACAGGTTCACAATGCAACTCATTTCCACGTTCATGACAGTTCTGCAGGTTGGGGTGAAGTGGAAGTGTGTGGCGGGATATTTATGGCAAGAGACAATGCAGGATCATATGCGTAATAAAAATTAAGCAGTACCGGCACTGCTATATTTGAATCTTTATCGTACTGTACCACCACTTCTCACAAGTTGCCAGTACTCTGCTACTCAGAGACAAGCGTCACGCGAGAGTGGCGGGGCACCGCGCGCAGTACCGACAGTGTTGTTGAGGTGCTTCTGTTGTTCCCAACACCCACACCGCACCCCCGCCGTAGTACTCACGGTCAATACAGTAGCAACACTTTAACTTCTCCACTTCGAGCACTGTTTATACAGATCACCATATTAAACGCCAGTTCAACTGATGCTCCCGGTTATTAGCATTTGCAAACTGAATTCAGATTCAACTAATAAATTCAGAATCAACTCATAAATTCCAATTCAAACTAATTAATTCAACTATTACATTCAGATTCAGTTTCTAGTGGCACAAATATCAACCCATAGCTACGCTCTCTCTCCAACACGCATATCGTAAGTCAAAGTGGTTAAAATAAAGTACTCTACCTGAACTGCTCTGACTGGACCAGGAGCCCTGCATGTGCCCAAATGGCCAGGAGGACAGGGAGATTTCCTCACTGGAGCCAGTGGTGGTGACGTTGGCTGGGGTCTGTGGGCAGGGCTCTGAGGCTAGGCGCAGCCAGGTGTGGGCCTCTGGGATGGCATGCAGCAGTAGGAGGAGCCAGGCCTGCACCACCAGCACCAACGCATGCTCAAGGTCATCCCAAGTGGAGGGAAGACCAAGAGCTGCGTTGGCACGTGTGTGGAAGCAGAGCCTGGCACCCCACAGCAGGGCAGAGGCCACCCAAGTGGCAAGCAGCCATGCCACCCTGCATTTTGAGGGCTGCCTCTGGAACCAGCCGCATGCCACCCCAGAGAGCGCCGCACTGAGGAGGACCAGCACATAAATGAGAGCCATGGTGAGGTCCTGTGGCCGGGACCGGCAGGCTAGCTGGCCCTGATTCATGGTGATCGCAACTACCCATAGGGTTGTTGCGATACCTTGTGCCCCGGCCAGCAAGGCAATGAACCCCACCATGGCTCCAATGATGCGGCTATATGTTGTTTGTGCCAGCCGGTGTAGCCGCATGCCCTGGGCCAGCAGGCATGCAAGGCATGGCACAAACAACATAGCCAAGATTGCATATCTATATATGCAGGCATGCTGGCCCTCCTCAGTGAGATACACCGCGCTGAGGCCGCATAGCCCAATGATGCTGGCTAGCAGCAACAGCAGCGGTGTTACCTCGCTACGCCTTTTTGCCTCGATGTTCCGCATTAAGCGGCACAGCAGCACCAGGGCCAGGATGAGGGAGGCCAGGGCTGCCCCGCCCAGTCCCACTGGCACCACCACACCCCATACAGTGCCCAAGTCGCAAAGTGGGGTGAAGGGCCACTTGAAGGATGTGCACCTTTGAAAAGAAGCTTCACCCTCGGAGAAGCTGTTGTCAACAAGAGACATCATGATGAGGAGGCTCGCCAAGAAGGATGAGAATGCCATTGCTCACAGAGACAGAGAACGCAATAAGGAGTTCACAGGTGCGTTTCGTTTAAATAGGCAAATTTTCTATCGCGTTTTACGTCATTGACAGTTCTAGAACGTTGCAATAGTCCACGTGTATATATTTTTTTTTTAAAAGTTGAATGATACATGAGTTATTACTAAACATTATGTTGCAGTAGTATAATTAATTTCCCGGTTTATGAGCTATCTAATATTTTACAGTTTATTCGTTCTTAAGGTCAAAGCGTTGCTAAAATAAATAAATCACCATAGCCGTCCAAGGCGTAATAAAAAAAGGTATTTTATGTAGTAAGCGGTGCGGGGGGCGCCCGCACTCAAACTCAAGTTGCACCAGTGAAGGGGGAGATATTGTGTGCAGGAGAGAGAGGAAGGCTCGTCGCAGGGAGCGTAAACGGGTATGTTTTCCCGTACTCGGTGAGATTGGGCAAAATTAGGTCTAGTATAGAGAATTTCGCTAAAATATTTTTACTCTGTTACTATGTCATAGGAAAAAAACTTCGCAAGCTTTGCACGTTTAATTATCCATCCTTCTTTGAATTCGTTTAAAATCAGTTTAAAGTTTACCTCAGCTACTTTTGCATGAACGCCTTTTTTGTGTTATAAATACCCCAATCTCTATTACAGTAAAATGATATCGCTATATTTATAAGAAAATCACATCGCTAGGACAGCACGCTTATATACGCATATGTATTGACATATTCAATAAAATGCTGTTTTTGTTTTTTACTTCGTTTATCGTTATTTTTTGACTTTTCAACTGTTTTCAAGGCGGCGCTTGCGTTTCCGCGGCAATTTCTTTGCATAACCGGTTGACATTGATATTGGGAAAAATATTTTTACTGTCATAGAAAGAAACCTTACCTAGCTTTGCAGTTTTACCTTTTATTACTCTTATGCATCATTTAAAAATGAGTTTAAAGTTTACCTCCGCTGATTTTGCCTGAGCGCTACATGCGTTCTCCGAGATAATAATAATCATTTTCATCCCCCGGAGGAGTACGGTGGGACGGGATAGTCCTGCTTCCAGGGAAGCATAACTCTTTCTAATGTTTGACTGTAGTGTGAGTGTGAGAATGTGTGGATGCGATGGATTTTAACTGCAGCGCAAATGTGTCCTTCGGGGGCGGCCTTTCGGACATAGACGGGGGAATAAAGCTGTGCACGGAGTAAGGTTTTGGATTGAAACCGCGTGGGTCGCTGTGTAAAATGCTGGACTGATTATACTTAACCTGTTAATCCCAGGCAGTGATGTGTGTTTGTTTGAGCCCGTGTGAGAAAACCGTGGCTGGCTTGGTATTTGTCGTGAGAGGGAAAATCTGTAGCCTGCAGCCTTATTTAATAAACGACTCGTTTTGTATCCCTTGGTGTTCTCCTTTGTTTTGACCTTACCAGAAAAGAGGAAGACGTAATTAAGTCGTATTTGCATTCTGCGTGTTTTCCCTAATCCTTCCTCACGTGTCCAATATAAAACTGTTATCAATTACGTTACATATTTTCTGTCAGACAACACAACGGAACTTATTAACCAGCAGCTATATCCTCTGCAATGAAATAATTCCGGAATCCGGATTTATAACTGCGTTGGACAAAATCACTACTGTAGGTAAGTTAAATACAGCATATGTGTTGTGATATTATCAGTTATATTTACAAGTAAAATGAAAATAGATGTAATTTTTATGCCACAGAATGCTTTCAGTCCTTATTTCACGGACGGATTGGGCCGTGGCAACACCGTTTGCACATGCGCAGCTCATTCACATCTATTTCAGCTGCCGTGCGGTCACGGGAATATGCTGCTTCTTTCAGCCGGAGCTAGCGCTCACTGATCAGAGCAGACACAGGGAAATGAGTAACTGTCAAGGGCGTAGATTTGCTCTGGACATTGGTGGGGACCTATGACTCCACCCCCCCCCCCCTGCCCCACAAGCATCTCGAATTAAAGGACTAGCTTGGCATGCAGCCTGTGTGATTAGGTTAAGGCAGTGAGTTCAGCCAATGGCTGATATTTCTTCAGTACTGCCTGAGCACCTGAATATGCTCCAGACATGTTGGCAGCACCATCATATGTCTGACCTCTTAAACATGTCATCGGAATATTCAACCTCAAAAGCACATCCACAGCCATCTTGGCAATCTCCACTCCTGTAGTTCCTGAGATGTCATATAAGCCAATAAAAACCTCATGTGGAACCAGGTCCTCATCCACATATCTTAAACATATAGACTCTTGTTCTGCACCTGCGATATCTTGAGTACCATCTATAATGATTGAGAACTGCAGGACAGATAGAGACTGGATAGTCTGTGCAATATTTCTGACAATGCTGTTTCCTAACATCTGCAAAATCTCATTTTGCACTTGTGGAGAGGTATAGTCATGACAATGGCATAGCCAGTCAGAAAGGCAGGCATCATCCTTGGCTTTATATTTTAAATATTGAAATAGGTTACCATCGTCTTTGTCATGACCACGCAGTGCCAAACCCTGCCTAGTAAGATACTGTACTGCACCTACAATAATTTGTAAACAGTGTCTGGCATTTTCCTGTTGTTTTGACCAGGCGGTTGAGAGTTGTGTATTTATTGGGACTGCTTCTTGACAACTAACTGTGACTGCATGATGATGGGATTTAGTATTTTGATGGCGTTCAAATCTTTCAAGAGCATTTTTCCAGTTAGTGAACCCCTTTGAGCAGAATGCAGGGTCTGCCTTTTTTGACATAGTACTTTTCTGTATGGTATATATTTTCACACAGTGAAAACAGAGAATTCCCTTAACTGTGGGGCTATAATGAAGCCATGGATATTCTTTGTACCACCTTTCCTGAAAATGGAGGACCCTATTGGACAATTTTTGAACAGGGATGGATTTGGCGTTAGGCTGGTTTGGCTTATTTGTAATATGCAGAATATCTCCACTACTACACTGTTCCTCATTGTTGTCACTTTCACTGCTACTCTCCCTGCTGCTCACTACAGGTGGACCAGTTTCCTTAGAAATACACCACATTATACAATTAGTCATACTGTAAGACTGACTATGATGATACATATGTGACTTTATGAGAACACACCACTCATTCTATTTAGATAACATACTTTTTATCCCTACATTAAAACCATGATTATGTGCTTAAAGGGGCAATTCACGCAAAAAATGAAAATTCTGTCATCATTTATTCATCCTGTTATTGTCACAAGTCTTTTTAAGTTTTTTTTCTTCTGATGAACACTAAAGAAGATATTTTGAAGAATGCTGAAAACCTGTAACCATTGATTTACATAGTATTTGTTTTTCCTGCTACGGAAGTCAATGTTTAACGGTTTTCAGCTTTTTTTCACAATATCTTATTTTGTATTCAACAAAATAAAGAAAATCATAAAAGTTTGGAACCACTTAAGGAGTAAATAGTGAGTAAAGTTTTTTGGGGGGCTGGACAATGCCTTTAATAGGCCTGACCTTTGACCCTAACTCTTCCCCTCTGACTGCACTAGTACCTGACAGGATTGCCACCTGATGAAATAGCGTGACAAAAAAGTGAGACATGTCAGTTCAAAACTTTTGCCAAAAACACTAATGAATCACTTACATCCTCAGCCTATCACTCCTCATAATGTTAAATATTAGTATAATCAACATGTATAATACACACACACATAGTATATGTTATATATAATCAACATTCAGATTCACCTCCTGTGACCTTGCCTCTTCACCTGAACTACAACATGGCTGATCTGCTTCTGTCCCCTAATAAAAAAACATTGAGGGATTCCTTATGAGCATTGACAGAGAATGCCGCAGCCTATTATCGGTAACAATGTTAAATCTCAGGAAAACTAGGTATAATAATATCAAGTCATCGTTCAACATCACCTGTGACCCCTTCTCTCCATCACTGTCTGATACACAGCACAGTTGTTTAGGTTCTGTCACCTGACAAAACAGGATAAACACATGCCATTTAAACAGCAATCATTTTATTTCACTTTTTCTGAGTCTTAGTGTGCAAATCTCGAATCAAATCATTAATGTTTGCCAAGTCAGTGAATGCATTTTAAAAACTATTTGTGCGAAGTGGATTGTCTATTGGTGAACTGTCAATAAAATTCTAGCCATGGCAATATTAGTATGTAGCATATCAATCTCTTTCACAAGACTGATTTCTGACAAATAGTCGTCATTAGATTAGGAGAACTGACAGGGATCATATTTATACTTTTACATTTAGCTGTTTAATCTGCTGTTAGTTTTAAGTCCGTATTCACAGACTATAGCCTGCCCTGCTATAATGAATGTGCGTCAAAGCGGTAAAAAACCCCCCCACTAGCATTAACGTTAACTGCTGTCGTTACTTTGATGGACTTTGATGGATTCACTAGCGAACTTGACGTGACTTACACTTTTCTTTGAAAAAAAGCTCCTTATGTCCAGCTTCTTTTTTTTTGCTGCCGCCATCCTCACATGTGTCACCACACCCAACACACCTTCTTGCACGGGGAAAAAAATCCACTGCATTTGGCGCTGCTTGTATCTGAACGCAGCCACAGCCTCTCACATGATAGCAGGGAAATGCACAGCCAATCAAAATGTTCACATGTGTTTTGGGGGCGGGAGGACTCAAGGAGAGAACGTGATTTATCCCTTTCTGCGTGTCTAGGTTAATGTTGACAGCACGATTGTTTTTTTTTTTAAGTGGATTAAATTATTGGTGGGGACATTTCAATGGTCGGAGGATATTGGTGGGGACACATCCCCTCCGTCCACCCTAAATCTACGCCCCTGCGGTAAACACAATCCGTGCCATCTGCAGATGCCAGCTAAAGCTCTATCATGCAAAAAGGAAGCCATATCTGAACATGGTCCAGAAGCGGCGTCGTGTCCTGTGGGCCAAGACTCATTTGAAATGGACTGTTTCAAAGTGGGAAAGTGTTCTATGGTCAGACGAGTCCAAATGTGACATTCTTGTTGGTAATTAAAGGCGCCGTGTCCCCCGGGCTAAAGGGGAGGGAGACCTTCCAGCGTGTTATCAGCGTTCAGGCAGAAGCCAGCATCTCTGATGGTATGGGGGTGCATAAGTGCATACGGTATGGGCAGCTTGCATGTTTTGGAAGGAACTATGAATGCTGAAAGGAATATAAAGGTTTTAGAGCAACACATGCTCCCCTCCAGAGTACGTCTGTTTCAGGGAAGGCCTTGTGTATTTCAGCAGGACAATGCAAAACCACATACTGCAGATATTACAACCACATGGCTTCATCGGAGAAGAGTCCGGCTGCTGAATTGGCCTGTCTGCAGTCCAGATCTTTCACCTATAGAGAACATACAGTAATTACCTGTGACACCCATGGTGCACTGTGAGCAGGTATACAGGCTCACAGAGCATGCAGATAATTACCTGTGACACCCATGGTGCACTGTGAGCAGGTATACAGGCCAACAGAGCATGCAGATAATTACCTGTGACACCCATTGTACACTGTGAGCAGGTATACAGCCCAACAGAGCCTGCAGATAATTATCTGTGACACCCATTGTACACTGTGAGCAGGTATACAGGCCCACAGAGCATGCAGATAATTATCTGTGACACCCTTTGAACACTGTGAGCAGGTATACAGGCCAACAGAGCCTGCAGATAATTACCTGTGACACCCTTTGAACACTGTGAGCAGGTATACAGGCCAACAGAGCCTGCAGATAATTACCTGTGACACCCATTGTACACTGTGAGCAGGTATACAGGCCCACAGAGCATGCAGATAATTATCTGTGACACCCTTTGAACACTGTGAGCAGGTATACAGGCCAACAGAGCCTGCAGATAATTATCTGTGACACCCTTTGAACACTGTGAGCAGGTATACAGGCCAACAGAGCATGCAGATAATTATCTGTGACACCCATTGTACACTGTGAGTAGGTATACAGGCCAACAGAGCCTGCAGATAATTACCTGTGACACCCATTGTACACTGTGAGCAGGTATACAGGCCCACAGAGCATGCAGATAATTATCTGTGACACCCTTTGAACACTGTGAGCAGGTATACAGGCCAACAGAGCCTGCAGATAATTACCTGTGACACCCATTGTAAACTGTGAGCAGGTATACAGGCCAACAGAGCATGCAGATAATTATCTGTGACACCCATTGTACACTGTGAGTAGGTATACAGGCCCACATAGCATGCAGATAATTATCTGTGACACCCATTGTACACTGTGAGCAGGTATACAGGCCCACAGAGCATGCAGATAATTATCTGTGACACCCTTTGAACACTGTGAGCAGGTATACAGGCCAACAGAGCCTGCAGATAATTATCTGTGACACCCTTTGAACACTGTGAGCAGGTATACAGGCCAACAGAGCATGCAGATAATTATCTGTGACACCCATTGTACACTGTGAGTAGGTATACAGGCCAACAGAGCCTGCAGATAATTACCTGTGACACCCATTGTACACTGTGAGCAGGTATACAGGCCCACAGAGCATGCAGATAATTATCTGTGACACCCTTTGAACACTGTGAGCAGGTATACAGGCCAACAGAGCCTGCAGATAATTACCTGTGACACCCATTGTAAACTGTGAGCAGGTATACAGTCCCACAGAGCATGCAGATAATTATCTGTGACAACCTTTGAACACTGTGAGCAGGTATACAGGCCAACAGAGCCTGCAGATAATTACCTGTGACACCCATTGTAAACTGTGAGCAGGTATACAGTCCCACAGAGCATGCAGATAATTATCTGTGACACCCCTTGTACACTGTGAGCAGGTATCAGTACTGATTACTTTTTATATTGAGTCACATGTTTTATGTGAATTACTTTGTACTGAACTGAAGGCCAGTATTTGTCACTGTGAATATGTTGTTGCAGACGTCCATCCAGAAATCAGAGCTGGGGGAAAAGATAAGGTCCTTATTCCAATTAATTTTTGGTACAAATATCAATGTGTCTGTTGCAGATGGAGGATTATATATTCTAGAGGTTTCTTTTTATTTTTAAATTGCAGAATGTTGTCTCATCTGAGGAGGATTCAGTGTATTATGTGTGAGGTCCATTTAGGTTTTGATGCTGGATTCAGTTAGTAAATATTAGAAAAATTACATATTCTCAACTCGTATTTATGGATTAAGTCTTCGAATGTCATGAAATGACTGTTACTGAGAAGGAGGTGTAGATGTGTAATCCCTTTCTGTCCCCGTGAGTGATAGTGAATAGTGATATTGTGAAGTAGGAAGTCCAGATTATTCCAGATTGGCGTGTATTTACAGGGTCTGAGAGTACAGTTAGTGATTTTAATGGCTTTCCACTGGGCTGTCAGTGCTGTGGAAATGGCAGCACTGTGTTGTTAAAGCAGTTTTGTTTCTTTAATGACATTTTGTTTGTCTGCATGTCTGAGATTTTTACAGTACAGCTGCTCCTGCTGTAACCATGAGCTGCTGTTACTGCTGTAGTGTGACCATTTAGTTACGTCTTGCAGTTGATTTGCTAAGTAATAATTAAGAAAAATGAGCTTGTAATCCACCTTGAGATTTACTTTTCTGTAATGTGGAATGTTTGATTTTGTGTTTTTGTTTTTCCAGCAAAAATGTGGCATTAATGAGTTAAGAGTTTGAAAGAATTTTTCTGAAATTATTCTGGACGAGTAATTTTATTTTTATTGATTGAAGTGGGAGACTCATCTATTGTTTTGAGTAAGGGGGTGTAGTTGAGGGTAACCAAGTCAGAGAGCCTGTGGGAGATGTAGATACCCAAGTACCGGATATTTCCAGTGTAAAATAGACCATCCTGATCAGGTGAATCCCAGGCATCTTCACAGTGAGAATATTATGGGTTTTTTTTCCAGTTTATTGTGTAGTTTGATATATTTTGAAAAGGTATTAATAAAATTAAAATTTCATATATTGAGGGTTTCATAAAAACAACAAGATATCATCTGCATAGAGATTAATTTTGTGTTGACTTATTAGTATGAATTCCATTTATTTCACTGTTCTGTCTTATTGCTGCCACAATTGTTTCTATGAAGATGGCAAACAGTGAAGGAGAGAGTGGGCATGCAGGCCGTCTTCCCCGTCGGAGTGTGAATGCAGGTGATGTGATCCCATCTGTGACACTGTAGCTTTGGCTGAGGTGTACAGTATTTTAACCCAGTGGGTGAACGACTCTCCGAAGCCAAATCTATGCAATGTATTAAAGAAGAATGTCCAACTGACTGTCAGATGCCGTTTCTGCATCTAATGATGTAATCGTGGTTTTAGTATGGGTATGCTGAGCAGTATTGACTAAATTAAATAATCTATGGATGTTGTCCGAGGCATGTCTTGTCTTGATGAAATCTGTCTGATCAGGATGGATTATAGTAGGAATGACTGTCTGTCTGTAACTGAGTGGCGAGAGCTTTTGTAATGATTTTCAAGTCTGTATTCATTTGTGAGAGTGGCGGGTAACTGGAGGGTTGTGTTGGGTCTTTATCAGGTCTCAATAACACTGTAATGGTCGGTAACTGGAGGGCTGTGTTTGGTCTTTTTCAGGTCTCAATAACACTGTAATGGCCAGTAACTGGAGGGTTGTGTTTGGTCTTTATCAGGTTTCAATAACACTGTAATGGTCGGTAACTGGAGGGTTGTGTTGGGTCATTATCAGGTCTCAATAACACTGTAATGGTTGGTAACTGGAGGGCTGTGTTTGGTCTTTATCAGGTCTCAATAACACTGTAATGGTCGGTAACTGGAGGGCTGTGTTTGGTCTTTTTCAGGTCTCAATAACACTGTAATGGCCAGTAACTGGAGGGTTGTGTTTGGTCTTTATCAGGTTTCAATAACACTGTAATGGTCGGTAACTGGAGGGTTGTGTTGGGTCATTATCAGGTCTCAATAACACTGTAATGGCCGGTAACTGGAGGGCTGTGTTTGGTCTTTATCAGGTCTCAATAACACTGTAATGGCCGGTAACTGGAGGGTTGTGTTTGGTCTTTATCAGGTTTCAATAACACTGTAGTGGCCGGTAACTGGAGGGTTGTGTTTGGTCTTTATCAGGTGTCAATAACACTGTAATGGCCGGTAACTGGAGGGTTGTGTTTGGTCTTTATCAGGTGTCAATAATAGTGTAATGGCCGGTAACTGGAGGGTTGTGTTTGGCCTTTATCAGGTTTCAATAACACTGTAGTGGCCGGTAACTGGAGGGTTGTGTTTGGTCTTTATCAGGTTTCAATAACACTGTAATGGCCGGTAACTGGAGGGTTGTGTTGGGTCTTTATCAGGTTTCAGTAACACTGTAATGGCCGGTAACTGGAGGGTTGTGTTGGGTCTTTATCAGGTCTCAATAACACTGTAATGGCCGGTAACTGGAGGGTTGTGTTGGGTCTTTATCAGGTCTCAATAACACTGTAATGGTCACTGTGCTCATGTTTGATGGGATTTGTGATGCATGTTTAATTTCTCTTACCAGTCTATTGAAGAGTGGAGATAATATGTCCCAAAAATGTGTATAGATTTCTGCAGGGTAACCATCCGGTCTGGTGATTGGTTGTTAGGCATTTGGTTGAGGAACTTATGGAGTTCTTCTGATGTTAATGGTGCATCAAGCAGAGGTGGAGATTTCAGGTGTAGGGAGTACAAATCCAGACCAAGATTTTGTTTCAACAAACCAGTTGAGTCTCTGTGACTGTGACTCTTTATATTCATCTGGTTGGTTGAAACAAAATCTTGGTCTGGATTTGTACTCTCTGGACCTGAAATCTCCACCTCTGGCATCAAGGGCATCTGCTGTTTCATTGGTTAATATGGGTAAGTCTAGATTATTTTTAAATGATTCTATATCAACTGGATCTGGTTCTGAGAAGTATAGGTTCTTATAAAATGTTCAAAAGATGTTAATTTTGCGTGATTATTGAAATATTTATTAGAGGAGTCACTTTTGCTTAAAATTAATGCTTGTAATGGTCAGGTGATCTTATTTATTGTGGATTTTTTTTCCATCTTTCTGCAGACTGTCAGGCTGTAGAGTCACAGAAGAAGGCTGTTCTTCCCTGGCTTCAGCTCTGAGGTCAAACCCCTCACACCTGAGAGAGCTGGACCTGAGCTACAATCACCCAGGAGACTCAGGAGTGAAGCTGCTCTCTGCTGTACTGGAGGATCCCAGCTGTAAACTGGAGAAGCTGCAGTGAGTACAGAGTGTGTGTCTGACACGCTACAGATACTTATGCATGTATGTGAAGAAGAGGCACCAATTAATAAATGTATACAGCAGTAGTACTATGTCATTCTGCTTCTCCTATAGTGTGGATCATGGTGGAGAGTGCAGGACCAGACCAGGCTTACAGAAATGTAAGTGTGTTTGCATGTTTTTATTAATAATACCATGAATACTATGTTATGGTTATATTCACACAATTGTTGTGATGAGTGTGGCTTTTTGCACTGTGTGTAGATGGATTTCCATGTTTGTGTTTAGGTGAGTTTCATGTCATTTTAGACAAACATCCAAACGAGAAACAAAAAATCAAAATCATCACCAAAAATACTATCAATTCATTTAATCATTTTAAAAAATATTTTTTGCAAATGCTTTATAGCTGCTTGTATTATCTTCGTGTTTGTGTGGGAGTGTAGGATGGTTAAATATATTCTGAATTAGTTATACATCTTTAATTTCACAAAAAAAGAATCCTTTGCATTTGTTCTTTTTGCGCAGGCCGTGAGTGTATGTGTTTTCTGTGTGAGATTCGTTAGTATTGTCCTAAGGAGGCACCTGTAGGCAGTGAGACCGGACTCTCTCCTCAAGTGCAAAATGTGAATTTGCATTTTTACAGGGTGGTTCTGGAACATTCCTTAAAATTCATGAGAGAATATTACTGATTGGTCACTGAATCACCTAAACCAGGGGAGCCCAAATCCAGTCCTGGAGGGCCAGAGTCCTGCACATTTTTGGGTTTCCCCTCATTTAACACACCTGATTCATCTCCTTGTGCTAATAACCACACAGCTCTTGAGCTGAAGTATTTATGGTGGAAAAGGGAAAGAACTTTGCTACACAGGGTACCGGCCCCCCAGGACTGGATTTGGACACCCCTGCTTTAGGTAGAAGAAACAGGCAGCACAAGTCGATGTTAACTGGCCAATCAGGTAGTGTCCCTCTCATAAATAATAATCAGCCAGTCAATCGTGTAGGGCTTTGCTCATGAATATTAAAAAGTTCTGCTGATCCACGGTGCTAAAAGAAATTAGCGCCCGGGACACACTGGATGTGCGGCGGAAAATATCAAATTTCATTTCGGCGCCCATGTTAACAGATTAGAGCGGCCGCGTGCGTGAGCGAGATGCGGTGCTCACGCCTCGCGGCAGCGGCGCAGCATCTACAGTCACGCGCGCGGTAAGCGGTTCTCTATGGAAGCGTATTGCATTCATCTGGGAAAAAAATCAATTCTGTTTTTCCGAATTAATCAGATAATAATCCCGTTTTTCAAAGCAGTATTTTTCTGAATTAATGAGAACCTTCCTGTTTTTTATGATGCGCGCACGATCTGTGCCGGAATCATCGTTTATATCAGAACCCAGGTCCAAATGTTTATTAAATATCACTTTAAACATGTAATAATATTACTTAAATATTCTGTTATTGATGGCCATTTTCAAGCCGCACGCGCCGGAATTAGCGGTTTGAAGGAAAGACACTGACTTTAGTATTGATCTCTGGTGCCGTTTTGTGGTAAATATGCTTGTGATGAAAATGTCTGATGAATGTCGCTGCTTTGTCATTTTTTAATTAAATTAATTAAGCTGTTAGTTTAGCTCGCGCCCCATTTTGGTGGCTCTTCCCGCCGCCGTCGCGCGCCCACTTTATGTTTCATAAACTTCAGTTCCCGCTTCGTTAGGGGAAGCTGTGCTGTTTTTATATCGTACAGAAACATAAAGTACAGGCGGCCTGATGGGATTAATAATTCTTCCTCCTGCTTACAGACTCCTGCCAGCTGACGCTGGACCCCAACACAGCAAACAGACGCCTGTCTCTGTCAGGGGGGAACAGGAAGGTGACATGGGGGGCAGAGCAGCCATATCCTGATCATCCAGAGAGATTTGACAGCCGCCCCCAAGTTCTGTGCAGAGAGAGTCTGACTGGCCGCTGTTACTGGGAGGCTGAGTGGGATGGAGATGGAGCCCAGATAGGAGTGACTTATAAAGGGATCGGGAGGAAAGGAGGGAGGGACTGTCTGCTTGGATACAATGACAAGTCATGGGGTCTGTGGTGTAATACTGTCAGTTACTCTGTCTGGCACAATAATAAACAGACTTTCATACCCATAAAGCCCTCAGGCTCCCGCAGAGTAGGAGTGTATCTGGACTGGGGGGCTGGTGCTCTGTCCTTCTACAGAGTCTCCTCTGATGGACTGACCCCCCTGCACAGATTCACCTCCTCATTCACTGAGTCCCTCTATCCAGGGTTTGGGGTTCATTATAGAAACTCCTCAGTGTCACTGTGACGTGCTGCTGGTTCTCCTGGCAAAAAGGTCAAATCTCTGCTTTTTAGCCTTTATAATCCTTTTTACTCTGAAATGTACAGTACTGTACAAAAGTCTTAGGCAGGCAAAGAAAATTATGTTTAGATTATCCTCGTGTTGATGTAAAACTATGATATTATGCCTGTCAAAGTGTGTCAGCTTCGCCATTTCAGAACCTCTGCTAAAATCATCCAAGTATTTGCAGTGACCGTCCAGTGCAGCCATGTATTTTTTGACTTGGCCACTAACACACCTCATACAGGTAGTCAATCTCTCACTGACTTTTTAAACCAATATATTTCATTGTTTAATTGAGCTGTTGGTGAAATTTAACAAAATCATGGAACGGCTGAGGTCCCCCTGAGGAGAAGTTTGGGAACTGAAGCGGTGTTCATCTAGCCATCCAACTAGATATCAGTAACTTTTTAGGAAACAGAAGAAATTATTACTAGTTTTTATTGTGTTACTCTTAATTTGCACACATTCTAATGTTAAATTGTGTTTTTTATTCTAAGCCAAAGTACACTTGTTACCCAGATAAACAGCTTCAAACATTTCTTTGGACTGCCTAAGACTTTTACACAGTACTGTATGTTTGACAAAAATAAATGACTGTGTTCAACGAGCTGCATAAACATGAAAAATATAGTTTTATGGTTTTTATCTCTGACTAAAATGTAACTAAATGTAATCCTGATTGGGGGGGGGGGCTTTCCCCCTCCCCTGTATATGTACATTTTATATATTTATGTCCATTTACTGTATTTCCTCCCTGTACAATGACAATAAAGGCTTTCTGTTCTGTCCTATTAATGTCCTGCTTCAGCGTCACCCAAAGCATAACTGAGTAACATAATGAAACCACAGTCTGCTGGATTAAGTTAAATTCACTGCAGCTGAACATAACTAACACAATGACACTTAATCAATGTGAGAGAGAGTAGAAGGATACCACTCACATCAAATTGACAGGTTGGGTCAAAGGTCACGAAGATCAAAGGATTGGGGTCAAAAGAGGGCGGGGCCAGGCAGGGCCCAAGCAAGGTCCAGGTGTGGGCCATGTGACGTCACAAATATTGTTCATGGTTGATAATTTTTCCAGATGTTGGGGATATGAAATTAGTTATGGTTGGTTATTATTTATTCAACTTGACTTAATTCAATTGTGTGCTTATGGATACGAGTGTGATTGTGTCTGAAATGCTATAGCCTGTGTTATGAGGGTGCTGGCACAAAATAATCGAGTGTGACCGTCTGCTGCTGGTGCTCCCGATGGCGCTACCGTGTCGGAAGGTGAATGATTCCGGTCCGGAGCGTGGAAAATGTTGCGGATACTACAGTCCTCTGTGGCTGGGTCTCTGTAGGTTGGGTCTCTGCGGCTCCCCCTCTGTAGACTGGATCTCTGAGGCAGGATCTCTGCGAGCTGACCCTCTGTGGCTGCCCCTCTGTAAGCTGACTCTCTGCAGGGTGCCCCCGCTGTAGGCTGCCCCTCTGTAGGCTGACCCTCTGTAGGCTGGTCCTCTGTGAGCTGGTTGCGTCTGCAAAAGACTCGGACATTCTGTGTTGGAGCGAGTGTTGTATGAGTATGAAAGAAACCCTGTGAAAGTGAGAGAGCATAGATTGAAAGGAGGTGTGTCCGACGCTATCCTCCAATGAACGCCCCTCCTGCAGCGGTTCGGATGTGTGTCTGTGAAAAGTGGCGGGGAGGGGAGAGGGAGCGTGGGGGGTAGTGTGTGACCCCTACCACCGCAGCGCTCCCATGTTTGTGCACCTGTCTGTTGGCTAAGAGACAGAATAGAAAAGCCACACATCAAACTGACATTTTGTCTTACAGTATATAACAAGTTATTTTCCATTTGAAGTTGGGGCGGTCCAGTTGTTTTACCCATATCCTGTTTAGTTTTTCCCATGCACCTGTTATTTTGCCCCGTCGTAGATCATCCCTGGTTCGAGCTTACCGTCGGTGTCTGCGCATAACTACAAACGAAATAAACACCGTGATGATCAAAAGAATTAGGAATCCCCGGTAACCTAAAACTTGACACGACATTAAAGAATCCTAAGAAGAAAAAAAAAGTTCGTCTAACGCAAAAGATGCATGTCGGGAGTACCACGCCCGCCCCCCAGAGGGCCGTGGGTAATATAACAAGCTTCGAGCAGTAGGCCTAACAATAAGAAGTAATACAGAGAATATAGATACAGACATGTCCGACACGCCCGAAATGAAAGATTCTACGGCACGGTCAAAGATGCAGGAGGAGGAGGATGGTGTACGGCCTCCGGGGGCTCCCAAGGAAGATTCGTACGTAGACGGGTACCTACGATGCGAGCGTCGGGATACCTGAGGGCTACCTGGGAGATGCCCAACGGGGATAAACTGATCTGGCTCTTTGACTACGATGAGGAAGAACTGCACATGTTTCAGATCGCCGTAGACGGCACAGACCCCGTGAAAGACGACCCGCATCTACTGAGTTTCTCTGAAGATGAATGGGAAAACTTGAAGTCTATCAGCGTCCCGATGATGAAAGTGACCACCAACCATGACAATCGGGGGAACATCTACAATATGGCCATGCAGTTTAAAAATCCTGACAAAGGTAAAGATCGGAGGACCTTTATAAAGTGGGACGCGACCGGGGAGCTTGGGGACAGAATGCTGAATATATGTCAGCGGCCTAAATGCGATTGTTTTGGGCTGAGAATACCGTTTGTGATTTGGATGCGGATGTTTGAAAAGGGGGATTTCTTCCATTCGCTGTTCAAGGATAGTCGGGGGCGTAAGGAGATGCAAGCGTTGAAAAAACGTGTAATGTAATATCCATGTCTGGGGTGAGCAAAAGATCGGAATGCTAGCAATGGGGAAGAACGGACAACCATTATCAAGTAGTGTAACATTTTACAGATGTTACACCAAATGTATGCATTTATCAAATGTGTTGTTGTTAATTTACCATGAACATAGTTATACATTGTTTATTTTTCAAACATGTTACACAAATTGTATAAATTTATCAGATGAGTTTTTTTTTTGGTAATATAACTTGACCATAGATTTTTAGTCGCACAAATGTTTTAAGAAGTAACATGAAAGTTTTTCAAAGTAAGATGTACAGATGTTTTAAAATGTAACATGAAAGTTTTTCAATGATATACAGATGTTTTAAGACATAACATAAAAGTTTTTTCAAAGTAAGATGTACAGATGTTTTAAAATGTAACATGAAAGTTTTTTCAAAGTAAGATGTAAAGATGTTTTAAGATGTAAGATGTTTGGGTGTTATATTTTCCAGAGGCGTTTTTACAAGAACATTTTGTTATGTGTTTGCAGCCCAAGTGTATTTTTAAAATGTACAAAGTTTTATGCATTCATTCTGTGAATTAGTTTTGAAATCTAATATGAACATGGCTTTTATTTTACAAAAGCAAAGTTGTAAAAATTTTGTAGGCTTTTTATCAAAGGAGATTTTGTTAATGTAACGAAGTTTTTTTTATTTTCAGATTTGCACAAGTGTTTTAAAATGTATCATGTATATGTCTGTTGTATTTTTCAAGCTGGTACAAAAATATTTGTGTACATTTATCAAATGAGTTTTTAAAAATGTAACATGACCGGGTGTTTTATTATTCAAAATAAAAGTTGCACATATGTTTTGTTATATGTATGCAGCACGGTTGTGTTTTTAAAATGTACTAATTTTGTGAGGTGGTGGGAATAAAGCGTATTTAAAGGGGTACCTCTCATGGAATCTACCAATTTTTACCAGCTGATGAACCCTGAGCCACATGGGGACTGGGGGTTTTAACCGTGAGACTCGACACCTAGGCATTAGATCCTTATGTCAGCAATGGTCCCCATGCATGTACCCAGTGTAGGGTCAGGTCCAGAGAACTATGAGTGCACCTGGTTAATAGCATTTATACTACGGGACAGTTGAATGCTTGAATCTGATTGGCTGACGAACGTTCTGAGGTGTGCAATTATTTTCAGGGAAACGCACGCCGAACGTAGTTCCAGGCAGCTCTCTTGACCGCATTACAGTTCCATATCACTTCGCATAGTTAACTGTAATAATATTGCAATAAATAGAAAAATGCAACGAACAAATAAATAATTAAATGAATAAATATACATGCACAAGCTTTTCTGTCTCATTACTGCAATCACACGTCCTTGCACACGCACACTACTGTTACACACTCACACAAAAACGTGTTGTCAGCGCTGCCCTGACGATTTTATCAGTTAGCCTAGTGTAGCAACTTAAAGGCTACACATGACATTTCTCACTAGCGAAGTAATAACAGCGCTGCATCTTAAAGCAGACTTACAGTTTAGAGATGGTGCTTCAGAACACTGTTGAGGGACACACAGAGGTAGCCTAATTCATACAAGCTCTCTCTCTCTCTCTCTGTTTCTCTTTCTCTGTGTCTCTGTCTCTCTCTTTCTAATAACTTCATTATTAACTGCATTAGTCTGCTATCAATGGCTCAAGCCTCCATTGCCAGCTTTAAAATGACGTTTTGGAACTAGCAAAAGAGTCGTTGGATGAGATGCGGAAGAAATAAACCTACTCACAATAGCGATTTAAGTAGAAAAACCGGACGAATCCCTTGAAATATATCATCTGATTGATGTCTTGAGGTGTGGCAACCGTAGTATAAGCGGAATAATTGACTCCGGACCGTTGAATTATTAGAAAATAATGCACACCTGAGGTGTAACGGCCACTCCGCTTCGCATCGTGGCCGCATCACCACCTCGGGTGTGCATTATTTTTTAATAATTCAACGGCCCGTCGACAATTATTCCTTACTTAATTTATAACAGTAGGAGCTAGTGAACTGCATTTAGCAGTCGCATTAAAACACGTTAAAGACTTTCAAGAATAAAGCCTTAATTATTTTTTAATAAAGATGGCTTTTCAGTAAATGTTGGCTTTCCTACAAGGTCACCCCCGAGGCCTATGCTTATAGCATCCGGGTGCCTGATTTGAGATGCTTACTGAGGACGCCATGTTAACACCGGTAACTGAGCTGCACTATGTGTCACACTTAATGAAACTTAGTCCTAATTCAACAGAACCAGTCGTCATCCACTTTGCAGTGAGATTTCTGAGCGAAAAGTGAGCGAAGTTTCATTTTCTTACTTTACCACCTATCGGTTAGTAAGGGAAATGGAGGCGGTAATATGTCGGACACGTCAATGGCACTGAGCGCGAGGGAGTGTGCGGTGTGGCGCGAGCCGCTAGCTGATGTAACGCTGCGAACAGTGGGGCTCTTACATTTTTAAGATGCGGCTAACTATCCCCGAGACACTTTAGCCAGGTTCGTGTATATTTGCTCTTAATGCTGCTGGCAACGCCAGGAGGGAGCTGGCCAGCAATAACATTTTTAGCTGCTTTTAAAGCTTGCTGTATTTTTCATTCAGTACATACACTAATTATTCAAGAATATTCTAATGGAACGGTAATTCAACATGTACTCTACCAGCAAGAAATATTCAGCATACAACACAATGTTTTAAGCAGCAGATATGCTTTAATCACAGGACTTGTTCACCATGTCATATTAGCCAAACAGTCTTTTGTCCTGACAAACTGCAACTACAAGGGACGTATCCAACAAATGGTCATATATATCATGCCTTCAGAAATTCATGACACACTGTTTGATATTATATGGCTGTGAACCCATATAGACACCATGCAGTGTTAATTTAACACTGGTACATTTGCTGTGTACTTTTAATAAGTCAACTATTTAGCAGAGCTGGGCAGCTTTATAGCTATTCAGAGTTTCTGTCAGTTTTTGAAATCCCAATAAGCGCTAAAGTTTGCCATTGTTTTTGATATAATCCCTGATGGAGTAGTTATGTTGTTGAAGAATTTTGTTCCATCTATGGATCCTGTTGAATCTGCTGTTGGTAAGGTGTGTTTTTCTATACATGCTTTTCAAGAAATAATAATTAAAAAATCAGGACATTCTTTACCCAAAACTACACCTTTGTTCCATATGTTGTTTCATACTGGAATGGCATAGCGGATAATATACCTTGGAAAAAGGTGTGGACTTTACCTTCTAAGTTTTTATTAACAAATAATGTAGAAGAAGTCACCTTTAAATTGACACATAAAGTTTATCCGTCCAAATATTTTCAATCTAAAAGGATCAGAGAGATTGACACCAGCTGTTATTTCTGTGAATGTGACTGCAAAACTAATGTTCGTTTATTTTGGTCTTGCCCTTTTTCTGAAAAATTCTGCTCTGATATGCTTAACATGATACAAACAAATGTATGTCATAATTTTCAGTTTTCTTGTAAAGATGTTTTTTGCGGGTTTTTTGTGACTGGAAGAATACATGTCACGATCGCCGTCGGGCGAGTATGGAAGATTATAAGCACAAAAATTCAAATGGCAATTCATTTTGCAATTGTCAATTCAATATTCAACCAGAGCATGCATTTGTCATTTCAATATTTAATCTGTGCATGTAATTTGAAAATATGTTTTGCAATCGGCAATTCAATGTGCAAAGTGCTTATGAAATCCTTAATTAATTTCATAATGTTTTGAATAAAAAATAGAATGACAATTCACTGAATTGCATTTCGTTTTGCCATGGGCTTTTTGCCTCTTTATTCAAATGGCAATTCATTTGGCAATTGTCAATTCAATATTCAATCAGAGCATGCATTTGTCATTTCAATATTTAATCTGTGCATGTAATTTGAAAATACATTCTGCAATCGGCATTTCAATGTGCAAAGTGCTTATGAAATCCTTAATTCATTTAAAAATATTTTGAATAACAAATAGAAATAGAATAACACCCCTCCTGGAGCCGACACCTTATCGTGGTGGAGGGGTTTGCGTGTTACAATGATCCCAGGAGCTATGTTGTCTGGGGCTTTATGCCCCTGGTAGGGTCACCCAAGGCAAACAGGTCCTGGGTGAGGAACCAGACGAAGTACGGCTCAAAAAACCTCTTATGATGAGAAAAATCTTGGATTCACGGTTTCCCTTGCCCGGACGCGGGTCACCGGGGCCCCCCCCTGGAGCCAGGCCTGGGGGTGGGGCTCGATGGCGAGCGCCTGGCGGCCAGGCCTACACCCATGGGGCCTGGTCGGGCGCAGCCCGAACAAGGCACGTGGGTCCCCCCTCCAATGGGCTCACCACCCATGGGAGGGGCCATAGGGGTCGGGTGCGAAGTGATCTGGGCGGCGGCCAAAGGCGGGGACCTTGGCGGTCCGATCCTCGGCTGCAGAAGCTAGCTCTAGGGACATGGAATGTCACCTCTCTGATGGGGAAAGAGCCTGAGCTGGTGCGCGAGGTTGTGAAGTTCCGGCTAGATATAGTCGGACTCACCTCGACGCACGGCTTGGGCTCTGGAACCAGTCTCCTTGAGGGGGGTTGGACCCTTTTCCACTCTGGAGTTGCCCGCGGGGAGAGGCGCCGAGCGGGCGTGGGCATACTTATTGCCCCCAGGCTGGGCGCCTGTACATTGGGGTTTACCGCAGTGGACGAGAGGGTAGCCTCCCTCCGCCTTCGGGTGGGGGGACGGGTCCTGACTGTTGTTTGCGCTTATGCGCCAAACAGCAGTTCGGAATACCCACCCTTTTTGGAGTCCTTGGAAGGGGTGTTGGAGAGCGCTCCTCCTGGGGACTCCCTTGTTCTGCTGGGGGACTTCAATGCTCACGTGGGCAGCGACAGTGAGACCTGGAGGGGCGTGATTGGGAGGAACGGCCCCCCCGATCTGAACCCGAACGGTGTTTTGTTATTGGACTTCTGTGCTCGTCACGGACTGTCCATAATGAACACCATGTTCAAGCATAAGGGTGTCCATATGTGCACTTGGCACCAGGACACCCTAGGCCGCAGTTCGATGATCGACTTTGTAGTCGTGTCGTCGGACTTGCGGCCGCATGTTTTGGACACTCGGGTGAAGAGAGGGGCGGAGCTGTCAACCGATCACTACCTGGTGGTGGGTTGGCTCCGCTGGTGGGGGAGGAAGCCGGCCAGGCCTGGCAGGCCCAAGCGTATAGTGAGGGTCTGCTGGGAACGTCTGGCGGAATCCCCTGTCAGGGAGAGTTTCAACTCCTACCTCCAGCAGAACTTCTCCCATATCCCGGGGGAGGCGGGGGACATTGAGTCCGAATGGGCCATGTTCCGTGCCTCCATTGTGGAGGCGGCTGACCAGAGCTGCGGCCGCAAGGTGGTCGGTGCCTGTCGCGGCGGTAATCCCCGAACCCGCTGGTGGACACCGGTGGTAAGGGATGCCGTCAAGCTGAAGAAGGAGTCTTATCGGGCCTTTCTGGCCTGTGAGACTCCAGACGCAGCTGACGGCTACCGGCAGGCCAAGCGGAATGCGGCTTTGGCGGTCGCTGAGGCAAAAACTCGGGTGTGGGAGGAGTTTGGTGAAGCCATGGAGAACGACTTCCGGACGGCTTCGAGGAGATTCTGGTCCACCATCCGGCGGCTCCGGGCGGGAAAGCAGTGCAGCATCAACACTATTTATGGTGGGGATGGTGCGCTGCTGACCTCAGCTCGGGACGTTTTGGGTCGGTGGAGGGAGTACTTCGAAGACCTCCTCAATCCCACCGACACGCCTTCCAATATGGAAGCAGAGTGTGGGGACTTGGGGGTGGACTCGCCTATCTCGGGGGTGGAGGTCGCTGAGGTGGTCAAAAAGCTCCTCGGTGGCCGGGCCCCGGGGGTGGACGAGATTCGCCCAGAGTTCCTCAAGGCTCTGGATGCTGCGGGGCTGTCCTGGTTGACACGCATCTGCAGCATCGCGTGGACATCGGGGGCAGTACCTCTGGACTGGCAGACCGGGGTGGTGGTCCCCCTCTTTAAGAAGGGGGACCAGAGGGTGTGCTCCAACTACAGGGGGATCACACTCCTCAGCCTCCCTGGCAAGGTCTATTCGGGGGTCCTGGAAAGGAGGGTCCGCCGGATTGTCGAACCTCGGATTCAGGAGGAGCAGTGTGGTTTTCGCCCTGGCCGTGGAACAGTGGACCAGCTCTATACTCTCAGCAGGGTTCTGGAGGGTTCATGGGAGTTTGCCCGACCAGTCTACATGTGTTTTGTGGACTTGGAAAAGGCATTCGACCGTGTCCCTCGTGGGGTCCTGTGGGGAGTGCTCCGGGAGTATGGGGTACCGGGCTCCCTTTTAAGGGCGGTTCGGTCCCTGTATGACCGGTGCCAGAGTTTGGTCCGCATGGGCGGCAATAAGTCGGACTCGTTTCCGGTGAGGGTTGGACTCCGTCAGGGCTGCCCTTTGTCACCGATTCTGTTCATAGTTTTTATGGACAGAATTTCTAGGCGCAGCCAGGGCGTTGAGGGTGTCCGGTTCGGTGACCTCAGGATTAGGTCTCTGCTTTTTGCGGATGATGTGGTTCTGTTGGCCTCATCGAGCCGTGACCTTCAGCTCTCACTGGAGCAGTTCGCAGCCGAGTGCGAAGCGGCTGGGATGAGAATCAGCACCTCCAAATCCGAGACCATGGTTCTCAGCCGGAAAAGGGTAGAGTGCTCTCTCCGGGTTGGGGATGGGGTCCTCCCCCAAGTGGAGGAGTTTAAGTATCTCGGGATCTTGTTCACGAGTGGGGGAACGATGGAGCGGGAGATCGACAGGCGGATCGGTGCGGCGTCAGCAGTCATGCGGGCGCTGCATCGGTCTGTCATGGTGAAGAGAGAGCTGAGCCAAAAGGCGAAGCTCTTGATTTACCAGTCGATCTACGTTCCTACCCTCACCTATGGTCATGAGCTTTGGGTAGTGACCGAAAGAACGAGATCGCGGGTACAAGCGGCCGAAATGAGTTTCCTCCGCAGGGTGGCTGGGCTCTCCCTTAGAGATAGGGTGAGGAGCTCAGTCATTCGGGAGGGACTCAGAGTAGAGTCTCTGCTCCTCCGCATCGAGAGGAGCCAGATGAGGTGGCTCGGGCATCTGATCAGGATGCCTCCGGGACGCCTCCCTGGGGAGGTATTCCGGGCATGTCCCACTGGGAGGAGGCCCCGGGGAAGACCCAGGACACGCTGGAGAGACTATGTCTCTCGGCTGGCCTGGGAATGCCTCGGGGTCCCCCCAGAGGAGCTGGACGAAGTGGCCGGGGAGAGGGAAGTCTGGGTCTCCCTGCTGAGGCTGCTGCCCCCGCGACCCGACTCTGGATTAAGCGGGAGATGATGGATGGATGGATGGAAATAGAATAACAAATCACTGAATTGCATTTCGTATTACCATGGGCTTTTTGCCTCTTTATTCAAATGGCAATGGCGTCCCCGGGAATTGCATTGCATGTTCGGGAGAAAACTTTTACAGTGTGGTGGTGGGGGGGGGGGGGGTAAGGGTGCCTGGACAACGGGCTCAATTTGCAATTCCCAACTGTCAGACCGCTCATCAAGGTGGACCTTCATTAACGACGTCACTTCCTTGTTTAGGGCCTCGCTAGCATTCAACGGATTTGTTCGTTTAGTTAGAATGAGTAATGGCGGCAGAAGAGCTTGCAGTAAATATTTCTGCCCACCCCTCAGAGAGCATATCATGACCGTGCTTTTTTTTTATGATTTAAAAAAAAAAAAAAAAAAGAAGAAAAACGGAGGGAAGCGGGACCGGCGCACGGACAGAGTCGGTCCCTCACGACACCGGCTGATCGCCTGACAAGCGGCGCAGGCTCTCGGTCTGATAAGCGGAACGCCGATCGGCTCTGTCTTTCAACAGCAGGGGGCAGTAGAGGTGCACCGTTCCCAGAAACACTGCAATACCGGGTCGATGCGTGGAGCGGACGGGGCAAGCCCCACTTCCGGCTCCCTGTTCCAAAAATCCGTTTAATATGTGGTCCCCTCCATGGGGGACGTATCAGATATTAAACTGATAAGAACAGATTTTTTTTTTTTTTTTTTTCCATGCTTTATTAAACAGTTCTGTACATTTTAAAGTCACACAATAAAACACCTTTAAAACAATATTAAACAAATATATTACAGAACCATTCCCTATAGGATAAGCAAAACATAACAATAAAAACAAGCAATACATATACACACTTTAAAATCTAATTACAATCATATGGCCATTAACATAATTAAAATGTCACCTCAAATGCAAGCCATTAAAATATTAAAACCTTAAAAATGGAACAGACCCGTAGACCTCAGGCCTCGGCACAAGGGTCGGGTTAAAACAGGGTTATGCATCATCCTAAAACACATAAAATCAATGGCCTCAGGCTAAAAAACTGGTTAGTCACAGACATGGCACAGCACATAGAATAAAATGTTAATAAATACAGTTAATGTTAATACATAAAGGTGCTAAAAGTGACCAACCACAGCCGTGCTCAATCTCAGTACATGCAGTTAATTAAAAGAATATTTGCAACACCATACACGCACAAAAAACAAAGCACACTTACCTAAAACCCAAAGTACCTCCTGTGTGCTTCAGGACAGTGCGTCATGTCGACCCTGTAGGATGGAGCGTCACCACCTAAATGAAACGGGGCTAAAGCCAAAAGAGGCCCTTCCACCTCTCCTTGGCCTCGTGGTAGCCCCGTTGGATGACGTCGGTCTCCATCCTGAAACCCAAATCGGCCCGGATTTTGCGGAATACCCCTTGTGCCTCCAGACGAACCCCTCTGCGGATGAGCGCGGTCCTGGCATTCCAAAGCTCTCGCTTGGTAATGCTGACCAGCAGCCACATCCAGGGGCCGAAGGGGTTATGGAGGTTGGGGTCCCACCCCTTCAACACCTTGTCGTAGGTCAGACCGGGCTGCGGGTCTACACGTCCACACAGGCCCGCTACCAACCCCCAGACTCTCTGTGCATGCCCGCAGTCCCAAAACACGTGCTTGATGGTCTCATCCTCGCTGCACTCGGGCCTGGGGCAGCGGGGGTGTCTGGTCAGCTTATGCCTGTGCAAGACGTCCCTGACTGGCAGCTTACCATGAAGGCACTGCCAGTTCAGGTCCTGCAGCCTGTGATCCAAACCCTTAGGCTGGATTCTCGCCCATGTGCCTTCCTCCAGGCCCAACATGGCCCGAGTCTCCCTATGACCAAGCAAAGCCTTGTAAAGGGCTCTGTGCTTGGTCAGGGCCTCCGTCTTGACACCTGCCGGAATAGACTTACTCCACTTGACAGCGTGGCTGTAGTGGACCGGCAGGGTCTCAGCCTTAGGGCCGAGGTTGGTCCACGACGTCACCAGACGTCTCATGGGGAGAGCCAGCCACAGACGCACAAAGTGCTGATGGGGGTGCTCGAGGGGAGCTGCCAGGCGCGTGCAGAGCTGCGAGAAGAACAGGCAGTCAAGCTTGAGAGGAAAGTCAATAACGTCCCTCCCCCCACTGTCCTTTCCGAGATACAACACTTCCCTACGCACGTACTCATACCTGCCCCCCCAGACGAGGTTAAAAACGTCCCCCGTCAGGCCCCTCCGCATGAAGCGGGGCAAAGGGTACACATGTGCAAGGTAGAGCAGGGTGGGAAGAATATCCACTTTTAAGGCTAAAACCTTACCTTGGAAGGACAGGGACCTGGACTTCCACAGTCCGATCTTCCGCCTGGCGATCGCCAACCGCTCCTCCCAGTTCAACCGGGCGGCACCATCCGAAAGGAAGTTGACCCCCAAAACTTTGAGAGGACCGTCACAGAGGGTGAGACCACCTGCGACGTCCTCCCTCGCCTTCCAGCTGCCGAAATACTTGGCCACCGACTTACTGAGGTTGAGCGTCGCGCCAGAGGCCCAACCGAACGCGTGAACGAGGCTCAAGGCATGACCGAGAGACTGATCCGAGCAGACGAAAAGCGTGGTGTCGTCTGCATACTGGGTCAGTTTAACAGTTGTCCCCCGACTTCCTGGGATAAGAATGCCATCGACCCCGGGGTGGGTGCGAATGGCGCACGCCAGTGGCTCTATATAGAGCGCGTAGAGGAGGGGGGAGAGGGGACATCCCTGCCTCACTCCACTCCGCTGGGGCACCAAATCACTCAGGAAGCCATTGATAACAACATGGCTCCCAACTTCGTTATACAAAGTGTGTAACCACCCCAGATAATTGGGCCCGAAGCCAAACTTACCCAATACTTTGAACAGGAAGCGGTGATCTACCCGGTCGAAGGCTTTCTCCTGGTCCAAGCTGACCAGCAGGAGAGGGAGGTTCCTATCCTCCACCCAGGCGATGGCGTCGCGGATGAGGTGGAGATTCCACGTCGCCGATCGACCCGGTACTCCACACGTCTGGTCGCTGTGAACCAGATGAGCCATGGCCTTCTTCAGGCGTTCGGTAAGGGTCTTTGCGATGAGCTTTGTGTCTACACAAAGCATGGTCAGGGGCCTCCAGTTGCCAAGGTCGGCCCGATCGCCCTTCTTGTGCAACAAAGAGAGGACCCCCGACCTCATGCTCCTAGTGAGCAAACCCCGGCGCTGAACGTCCTCTACAACCTGCAGTAATTCCGGCCCGAGGACATCCCAAAAGGTGGAATAAAATTCCACCGGGAGCCCATCAAGGCCAGGTACCTTGCGGCGGTTCATCTTGCCAAGCACTGCGGTCAGCTCGGCCAAGGTGATGGGGGCTTCTAAGCCGTCCCGGATGTCACTGGGAAGACAAGGTGAGATGTTATCTAGGAAGCGCTCCCCAGCAACCGGGTCCGTATCCCTAACATTAAAAAGGTTAAGGTAAAACAATTTAGCAACCTCCAGCATGTCTGATGTATCCTTGACTATACTGCCATTTGAGGCACGGAGAGAGCTAAAGCTCTTCTCCTCCCGGGCTTCCCTGGCTCTGTAGAAAAAAAAAGAATTGCACTTTTCATTATTTTCCACCTCAAATATTTTGTCGCGGAGCATTTGGGCCGAGGCAGCCTGTTCATGCAGGCGCCTCAGCTCACCCTTTATGTCAAGCAGCCGCTCGTGGTTGATGGTGCCCCCGTTGTTGTGAGCGGCGTATTCATCCCGCAACCTTCTCTCCAGCCGCCGAATGGAGAACTTCTTCTCCATCCTGCGCTGCTTGCTGTACTGCATGGAGAAGGTTCGGATCCTGTCCTTCACACTCTCCCACCATTCGGCCACGGAGGGGAAGGTAGGCTTGTCCTTCTGCCACTCGGAGAAGTGATCTAAAAAAAGGTGTCTAAAATCTCTCTCCTCCAAGATCTGCAGGTTCATTTTCCAATAGCCGCCCCCATATACAGGGGCGTCTATGGAGACAGTGGCCTCCACTGCCAGATGGTCAGTGGGCCACTGTGGGGAGAGGGACACCTTTTTAAAAACAACGGGGGGTGAAGCTAAAATGTAGTCGATGCGGCTGCTGGCTCCGCGACTATTATGCCAGGTGAAGCCCGGCATGCTGGGGTTGCATGTTTTAAAACCGTCAACAAGTTTAAAGGAACGAATAAAATGGCGAAAATGCCCTGAGCTGACATCCTGTCTTCCCTCCAACGAGATGTTAAAGTCCCCTCCTAAAATCAAGTGTCGATCTGTGACACAGAACGGGGACAACTCTTCAAAGAGAGTTATACGGGACGAGGCCTCCACCGGAGCGTAGACACATATGGCCCGGAGGCGCTGTCCCCTCCATGTGGCGTCCACTCCCAAAACCCTGCCCTGAAGGACGGTAAACGCACTTACTTCTTCAAAGGCGCGGTCGCCAAAAAGGATCCCGACGCCTGAGGAGTGGACGCCACCTACGCTCCAGTAGGATCTACCCCTCTTCCACTGTCGTGAAAAGAGAGCCTCGTCCCGCTGGTCCCGGAGGTGGACTTCCTGCAGAAAACAAATGCTGAAGGGAGAAGATGCCAGCTGGTTAAAAACAGATGTACGTTTTAAAATGTTCCTCAAACCCCTTACATTCAAGGTGACAATGTTAAAATTGGCCATAGAATGTTAAAATAATAAAATACAATTAAAAACAACAAACTAAAATAATAAAAGCCAGCCATTAAAAACAATACTGTCCTACTGCCCCCCCTCCTCAGCCAACCTCAAAAGGTCCCCCAATTCCAGCCCCCCCAGGTACTCCTGTTCATTAGCAGTGTCCTGTTGACCGCTGTACTCCTGGGGGGGTGCAGGGGACTGTCCCAAGTCCCACACCAGACGGGGGGCCTCTAACATCGGGGAGGGGGGACACTGTCGGCCTTGGTCCCCGGCCGCCACTGCTGGCGAGGTGGCCGGCGGAGGGCTGGATGCGTCGGGTTGCGCCTCCCTTCTGCTCTTCTTCCTCCCCCGGGGGGATGCACCGCTCTTCTTCCTCCTGCTGCTGACGCCTGGAGCCAGGGCGAGCTGCTCCACCTTGTTCGGAGACCCCTCCTGCATTGGTGTCGCACTCGAAGGGGCCTCCTCCACCTCGACCAGGGCTTCTCCTCCTGCCCCCGTCGCCGGCTGTTCCTGCCCAGTCGTGGGGGCTAGAGCTCCCCCACCATTCTCCGTGCCGACTGCTCTGTTACCCGACAGAGCGTCGGCATATGTAGTCTTTTTCTGTGGGCAGGAACGAGCCAGATGGTCCTCGCCGTTACAGTGTTTGCAGCGACGGGGGCCCTTGCAGTCCCTGGCCATGTGCCCCGACTCCAGGCAGTTGCGGCAGCGCAGGTTGGCGCATCCCTCCAGGGTGTGTCCAAAACTGTGGCACTGCCGGCAGAAGGGAGGCTGTCCAGAATAAAAAAGGTATGCCTTATTGCCCTGTAAAGTAAAATAGGCTGGGGGGTGGCTAAAACCGCCTGCGCCATTAGCGTCCGGGCGCAGGCGGGCCTGGAACTGGCGTCGGCCAGTCCAGATCCCCAGCTCATCCCGGATGTCCCTGTGGCCAGGAAGAAGATCCACATACTTTGTCAGAAATTGGGAAACGGCCTCGGCGGTAACATGCGGGTTGAAACAATGGACTGTTATTACCCGCTTGTCGGGCCACCACAGCGGCTCGATGTTGTAACGTCCGAGGAGGGGGTGCTGGGCCCCCTCCTTGCTCCGCTCCAGGACCTTGGTGTAACTCTCGTCGGTGGACAAGGTGACCTCGAAGAAGCGGAAGGGCCCATTCCGCTGTACGCAGAGGATGTCCTGCATCTGAAGGCCCAACGCTCCAAAGGCCACCTCCCGGATGAAGGCCAGCCGGTCGGGGAAGGTGCCCACCTCCTCCTCAGCCCTCCAGCAGAACCGGGCGGTATTCCGCAGGCCACCGCCTGCTACCAGCCACGGCCCGCTGAAGGGCTTCCTCGATGGTCCGCCGGCCGTTGCCATCCGGGAAGGTCCACCGACGTCGCCGCTGGAGCAGAGTCCTTCCGCCGCCGTGGTCCCGACGTCCGCCGTCCGCCAATCCGGGATGAGCCGAGCAGAGCTAAACTATAAAAGCAGCTAAAAAATAAAAACACCAGTTCGCCCAGCAGGGCGGTGGGCAAGCCACCAGCCACTGCGGGATCCCCAGCCTAATAAAAACAGAAATAAAAGCAGGGATAAAAGGCTAAAAAGGAAGGCACGGGTCGCCCCGTGGCAGCGGCGGTCAAGCCACCTACTGGTCACGCCTTAGGTTCACCGTGCCTTCCTCTAAAAAACCCAACGCAGTCCGTAAAAAGCGGTAAAAAGTCAATAAAATCCACTTGATCTTAGCCAAAAGGCCGAGAAGCGATGCCCGCAGACTGCGCCCCGCCGGGCTCCGGCATGCGGGACGCCGACGGAGCAGGCGCGGCTGGGTCCTCGCCAGCCTCTCTGGGAGGTGGCGCCCGGCGAGACCACGCACGATCCCAGAGGACCAGAAACACGCCACTGGGCAGATAGAGCCGGCCGCTAAGCCGGGCACAGTCTTACTTTGATACAGCGGCGGTGCAGCTCTGCTTGCACAGAGCCTCCAAAAATACAGTGAACTCATCGCTATCCCTCTCCACGGAAATCTTTAGTAAAAGGCGAAAGATTTATACGGGATGAAGAGAGACCCGAGTCGATGCAGAGCCGTCGCTCAGCAGGTGGCCGCTAGCCGGGCCTCCGTGACGCCCCCGCTCGGGGTTGAATTCTCGGGGGCGTCGCAGCCACCGGCCTCGGGGCCCCGACTCCTCCCTGTCCTCCTGGCATCTGAAAGATCAGCAATCATGTAAACGGACATGAGAGAAAATTCAAAAGGCAAAGATGACGGCCTGCCTTACCTCAGCACAGCTGCCCACCCCTCAGAGAGCATATCATGACCGTGCTTTTTTTTTATGATAAAAAAAAAAAAAAAAAGAAGAAAAACGGAGGGAAGCGGGACCGGCGCACGGACAGAGTCGGTCCCTCACGACACCGGCTGATCGCCTGGCGAGCGGCGCGGGCTCTCGGTCTGATAAGCGGAACGCCGATCGGCTCTGTCTTTCAACAGCAGGGGGCAGTAGAGGTGCACCGTTCCCAGAAACACTGCAATACCGGGTCGATGCGTGGAGCGGACGGGGCAAGCCCCACTTCCGGCTCCCTGTTCCAAAAATCCGTTTAATATGTGGTCCCCTCCATGGGGGACGTATCAGATATTAAACTGATAAGAACAGATACTACACTTGATCTTAGCCAAAAGGCCGAGAAGCGATGCCCGCAGACTGCGCCCCGCCGGGCTCCGGCATGCGGGACGCCGACGGAGCCGGCGCGGCTGGGTCCTCGCCAGCCTCTCTGGGAGGTGGCGCCCGGCGAGACCACGCACGATCCCAGAGGACCAGAAACACGCCACTGGGCAGATAGAGCCGGCCGCTAAGCCGGGCACAGTCTTACTTTGATACAGCGGCGGTGCAGCTCTGCTTGCACAGAGCCTCCAAAAATACAGTGAACTCATCGCTATCCCTCTCCACGGAAATCTTTAGTAAAAGGCGAAAGATTTATACGGGATGAAGAGAGACCCGAGTCGATGCAGAGCCGTCGCTCAGCAGGTGGCCGCTAGCCGGGCCTCCGTGACGCCCCCGCTCGGGGTTGAATTCTCGGGGGCGTCGCAGCCACCGGCCTCGGGGCCCCGACTCCTCCCTGTCCTCCTGGCATCTGAAAGATCAGCAATCATGTAAACGGACATGAGAGAAAATTCAAAAGGCAAAGATGACGGCCTGCCTTACCTCAGCACAGCTGCCCACCCCTC